>NW_021941486.1:261366-333866 GCF_902148855.1 Sphaeramia orbicularis | reverse complement strand
GTCAGAGTTAGAGTTAGAGTTAGAGTCAGAGTTAGAGTCAGAGTTAAAGTTAGAGTTAGAGTTAGAGTCAGAGTTAAAGTTAGAGTTAGAGTCAGAGTTAGAGTTAGAGTCAGAGTTAAAGTTAGAGTCAGAGTTAGAGTCAGAGTTAAAGTTAGAGTTAGAGTTAAAGTTAGAGTCAGAGTTAGAGTCAGAGTTAAAGTTAGAGTTAGAGTCAGAGTTAGAGTCAGAGTTAAAGTTAGAGTCAGAGTCAGAGTTAGAGTCAGAGTTAAAGTTAGAGTTAGAGTTAAAGTTAGAGTCAGAGTTAGAGTCAGAGTTAAAGTTAGAGTTAGAGTCAGAGTTAGAGTTATAGTCACAGTTAAAGTTAGAGTTAGAGTTAAAGTTAGAGTTAGAGTCAGAGTTAGAGTCAGAGTTAAAGTTAGAGTTAGAGTCAGAGTTAGAGTTAGAGTCAGAGTTAAAGTTAGAGTTAGAGTTAAAGTTAGAGTTAGAGTCAGAGTCAGAGTTAGAGTTAGAGTCAGAGTTAAAGTTAGAGTCAGAGTCAGAGTTAGAGTTAAAGTTAGAGTTAAAGTTAAAGTTAGAGTTAGAGTCAGAGTCAGAGTTAGAGTCAGAGTTAGAGTTAGAGTCAGAGTTAAAGTTAGAGTTAAAGTTAGAGTTAGAGTTAGAGTCAGAGTTAAAGTTAGTGTTAGAGTTAAAGTTAGAGTCAGAGTTAGAGTCAGAGTTAAAGTTAGAGTTAGAGTTAAAGTTAGAGTTAGAGTCAGAGTTAGAGTCAGAGTTAGAGTCAGAGTTAAAGTTAGAGTTAGAGTCAGAGTTAAAGTTAGAGTTAGAGTCAGTCAGAGTTAGAGTTAAAGTTAGAGTTAGAGTTAAAGTTAGAGTTAGAGTCAGAGTTAGAGTCAGAGTTAGAGTTAGAGTCAGAGTTAAAGTTAGAGTTAAAGTTAGAGTTAGAGTCAGAGTTAGAGTCAGAGTTAAAGTCAGAGTTAAAGTTAGAGTTAGAGTTAAAGTTAGAGTCAGAGTCAGAGTTAGAGTCAGAGTTAGAGTCAGAGTTAAAGTTAGAGTTAGAGTCAGAGTTAGAGTTAAGAGTCAGAGTTAAAGTTAGAGTTAAAGTTAGAGTTAGAGTCAGAGTTAGAGTCAGAGTTAAAGTTAGAGTTAGAGTCAGAGTTAGAGTTAGAGTCAGAGTTAAAGTTAGAGTTAAAGTTAGAGTTAGAGTCAGAGTTAGAGTTAAAGTTAGAGTCAGAGTTAAAGTTAGAGTCAGAGTTAGAGTCAGAGTTAAAGTTAGAGTCAGAGTCAGAGTTAGAGTCAGAGTTAGAGTCAGAGTTAAAGTTAGAGTTAAAGTTAGAGTTAGAGTCAGAGTTAGAGTCAGAGTTAAAGTTAGAGTTAGAGTTAAAGTTAGAGTTAGAGTCAGAGTTAAAGTTAGAGTCAGAGTTAAAGTTAGAGTCAGAGTTAGAGTTAGAGTTAAAGTTAGAGTTAAAGTTAGAGTTAGAGTCAGAGTTAAAGTTAGAGTTAGAGTTAAAGTTAGAGTTAGAGTCAGAGTCAGAGTTAGAGTTAAAGTTAGAGTTAGAGTCAGAGTTAGAGTCAGAGTTAGAGTTAGAGTCAGAGTTAAAGTTAAAGTTAGAGTTAGAGTTAAAGTTAGAGTTAGAGTCAGAGTTAGAGTCAGAGTTAGAGTCAGAGTTAAAGTTAGAGTTAGAGTCAGAGTTAGAGTTAGAGTTAAAGTTAGAGTTAGAGTCAGAGTTAGAGTCAGAGTTAGAGTTAGAGTCAGAGTTAAAGTTAGAGTTAGAGTTAAAGTTAGAGTCAGAGTTAGAGTTAGAGTCAGAGTTAAAGTTAGAGTTAGAGTTAAAGTTAGAGTTAGAGTCAGAGTTAGAGTCAGAGTTAGAGTCAGAGTTAAAGTTAGAGTTAGAGTCAGAGTTAGAGTCAGAGTTAAAGTTAGAGTTAGAGTTAAAGTTAGAGTTAGAGTCAGAGTTAGAGTCAGAGTTAGAGTCAGAGTTAGAGTTAAAGTTAGAGTTAGAGTCAGAGTTAGATTTAAAGTTAGAGTCAGAGTTAAAGTTAGAGTCAGAGTTAGAGTTAGAGTCAGAGTTAAAGTTAGAGTTAGAGTTAAAGTTAGAGTTAGAGTCAGAGTTAAAGTTAGAGTTAAAGTTAGAGTCAGAGTCAGAGTTAGAGTTAAAGTTAGAGTTAAAGTTAGAGTTAGAGTCAGAGTTAGAGTTAAAGTTAGAGTTAGAGTTTAAGTTAGAGTTAGAGTTAGAGTTAAAGTCAGAGTCAGAGTTAAAGTTAGAGTTAAAGTCAGAGTTAGAGTTACAGTTAGAGTCAGAGTTAGGAATGAAAGCATGTGACACATCCAACTACACAACACACAGATGAGGAAAATGAACTCATTCAACGGTTCAGAAATAAAGTGAACACTGTCATGTGTCTGTGACAGAACATGACTCCAGTCTGTGTTTATCATGTGTGTGACAGACTGAAGGACTGTCTGTGGTGAATGAAGTCAGTATTTTTGGATCAGTTTGATTGATTATTGATAGTGATGCTGAATCTGCCTGTATGTGTGTGGACCTGCACTGGTTCTGTCAGGATCTAAATGGAAACTCAGCTGGAAAAGAACACATTTTACACCAGGTCAATTTAATCAAACACATCCCATAATTTAAAGGTTTGTAACACCAACATCCCATCAATAACAATAATGATTATGTATGTTTATTTATCTGTATGTTTAGATTATGTATACATTATTATTTATCTGTATATTTAGATTATGTATATATGTTATTTATCTGTATGTTTAGATTATGTATATATGTTTATTTATCTGTATGTTTAGATTATGCATATATGTTTATTTATCTGTATGTTTAGATTATGTATATATGTTTATCTGTATGTTTAGATTATGTATATATGTTTATTTATCTGTATGTTTAGATTATGTATATATGTTTATTTATCTGTATGTTTAGATTATGTATATATTATTATTTATCTGTATGTTTAGATTATATATATGTTTATTTATCTGTATGTTTATATTATGTATATATGTTTATTTATCTGTATGTTTAGATTATGTATATGTTATTTATCTGTATGTTTAGATTATGTATATATGTTATTTATCTGTATGTTTAGGTTATGTATATATGTTATTTATCTGTATGTTTAGGTTATGTATATATGTTATTTATCTGTATGTTTAGATTATGTATATATGTTATTTATCTGTATGTTTAGGTTATGTATATATGTTATTTATCTGTATGTTTAGATTATGTATATATGTTTATTTATCTGTATGTTTAGATTATGTATATATGTTTATTTATCTGTATGTTTAGATTATGTATATATGTTTATCTGTATGTTTATATTATGTATATATGTTTATTTATCTGTATGTTTATATTATGTATATATGTTTATTTATCTGTATGTTTAGATTATGTATATATTATTATTTATCTGTATGTTTAGATTATGTATATATGTTTATTTATCTGTATGTTTAGATTATGTATATATGTTTATTTATCTGTATGTTTAGATTATGTATATATGTTTATTTATCTGTATGTTTAGATTATGTATATATGTTATTTATCTGTATGTTTAGATTATGTATATATGTTATTTATCTGTATGTTTAGGTTATGTATGTATGTTTATTTATCTGTATGTTTAGATTATGTATATATGTTTATTTATCTGTATGTTTAGATTATGTATATATGTTATTTATCTGTATGTTTAGGTTATGTATATATGTTATTTATCTGTATGTTTAGATTATGTATGTATGTTTATTTATCTGTATGTTTAGATTATGTATATATGTTTATTTATCTGTATGTTTAGATTATGTATATATGTTTATCTGTATGTTTAGATTATGTATATATGTTTATTTATCTGTATGTTGTTATGGAAATGTTCAACTGATAACCCACACACAAAGAGGAGGAGAGAAAGTTAGAGTTAAAATAAATAAATGCATTTATTGAGAAGTCAATCACAGAGAAACTCTGTAAGTGAAGTCTGATTAAACAAGAGAAAACTAAAGATTATATAGAACCAAATCCAACCCCTCAAACTATGATGTCATTCCTTACGTACATCGTACCACCCCATACTACTCCTTCTCTGCTCCGTGAAGAGGTCATGATGACCTCTCCACTCTAACCTTGCTTGGATCCAATCTGGAGTGCAGGCGCCATCCTCTATCTACACATTCAGACATTTAGGTGTTTGGGTTTTAACTCAAGGCAAGAACTCCGTTCCTGGGTTGGGGGTGTTACAGAGTGGTAAACATCACACATAATGAATAATGACTCAGCATTAAAAGAAGATGTACTAACAGTATAAAATATAAAGAGTATAAAATATAAAAAGTAAATTTTTCCACCACATTTCCTCCCTTTTGATTATTCAACCGAATCAATCATGCAAAAACATAAAATTTACGTACGGGTATCAATAAATGATTATAAATGATTATCAACCCAAAGACAACCTAATTAAGCCATATTTCTCCAGATATTCTCCAGATAAATTATATGTAGCCAAATTTCCAGACTTTGTGTCTTTTTTCTTTTTAGATCAGGTTTGACATTGGAGGACAAATAGCAAAATACTATGAAAAAAATACTATAAACATCCACCCATGATCTATCTGCTTTTGGACATCAGTCAGAACAGTAATTTCCAGCTTCACAATTTTTGTTCATTTGACAGGATTACACGTTGCTTTCTTCATACACCATCAAATCATCATCAAGATCATCTAAGTCATCAAAATCATAATTATCATCATCATCATCAATCACTTCATGCTATACCATTCTAAAAGTACCAATCAGACTGCTAATCATTGAACGTATTATTTGAATGATGCAACAGGATAATCCGAGGAGTAATACAAACACACCAAAAATCACAGCAATAATTTTCATCAACATTGCCTTCCATCCCCCAGACAGCAGCCAGCCCCAAAAATCCCAGCCTGTTGTAGTGTATGCAGTGTTTTCCTCATGTAGGACTCGTCTAGGGTGATCAAACTGATTGTGGAAACATCAGGTACATAGGTACAACACTGGTCGCCAATAAGATGACAGACACCTCCCTTTTCAGCCAATAGGAGATCTAAAGCTGCCCTATTCTGTAATGCGACAGTGCGGAGAGCTTTCATCTCACTGGTCATTAAACCCCTGTTCAACAGATGCAGTGAGATTCTCTAGCTCCACAGAAAGTTCTTCTATGTACGAGACTAAACGAGCAGGGCCGTACATGGGAATAATACTGATTTCAAACTTATGGCCACCTGAAATCCGATCCCGTTTTACACAGGTGTGAGGCGGTGACATAACTGGGCTGATGGTCAATTTGGAGATAGCTGGAACCAAATAAGAGAGGTGACATGTACCTGCCCATCATGCTGGGAGATACAAATAAGAATGTTGACCACACATCCACACCATATCTGTAGGACAGCCATACCCATAATCAGAAGGAGTTAGAGCTACGGTGGCATTATATGTGGTAGTAACATTAAAAATAAAATAAAATAAAATAAAAATATGAGGTAATGCCGTGAGATTGTAAAGGACTATAACTGGAGAAAAGTAAATTTATCAGCCCTTTTTTCGCATGCTACCTTGAGAGTAATGTTACACCCAGATGTTGTCCCAAATTATACCGTGTGTGTTCTGTGACTGGGGAATGGAAGCAAAACTGTGGAGTGAAAAAAAGATTAGACAGATCTCTGAGCCGAAAAACAACATTTTTCTGTACCATAGTAATATTAGTGTCTCTAGAGAAATTTCTTGGATTTCTGAAGGAAGGTCACGTTGGGTCTCAACCCCAGCCAGGGGTACGCCGTGACAGACGGCCACTGTCCATTTTATCATTGTCAATAGTGTGTGATTGATCGAGAGAGGATAAGGAGCGAACAGAGTATCTTCATGTGAGCTGTGTGGCATCAAACTACACACATAGCATGACTGATTAGTGACACGTCGTGTCAGATCACGTGTCACTCGCCACCATGTGTTATCGCTAGTCGTGGTGATCAATGAGGTGGAGGTCACGTCTGTGACGTCCCCGAAGCTCCTCTGACCCTAGCTGTCCTCCAACAGACCAGGGCGCAAACAGGAATGTGATGCGGTGGTGAAGGATCAGATACCTGACAGAATGTGTCCATGTACCACATGTACAGGCACAGGAGGGTGATGCAGGTGACAGCTGACCCTTTGATCACCTCCATCGTCGTCGAATCAGTGTATGTGTGGGGCAGGGGGTCTTCAGTCACTCGCCAGTGACCAGGCAAAGGATAAGTGTATATGAGACGTCACTGGGGTCGTTACCACCGCTAGGTTTCAACCAGTGAGTCTTGTGAGTGTGGGTGCGTGATACAGCTGTGTCCAGCTCCGGTGTCCAGTCGTCCAGTCTACGCTGTCGATCGATGCTCCGGCCCGTCCTCGGCTGCAGCAGTTGGCGGTTCTCCCAGAAACCGCTTTCAGTGGATCGCGTGGATCCACATGGCACGTTCAGCAACCTTGACCACTGTGTGCGTCGTCAGGAGCACCTGGAAAGGGCCTCGCCACCTGCGCTGTTTCCAGTGCTTTCGTCTGAAGTCCCGAACCAGGATCCAATCCCCCGGCTGCAGCGGATGGAGCAGCCCCTCTGCAGGAACCGGTAGTGCTGATTTCACCAGTACCTGTACTTGAGATAGTTCAGAGGAGAGTTTTCTACACTAAGACACCATGTCATGCTCCAACAATGATGTCAACCCGGTTAGTTGGGGGCCTGGAGACCTGTATATGGGGTCTCCCAAACATAATCTCAAAAGGACTCAGCCCACTTCGACTCCTACGTCTCATTCTCATTTGCATGAGAACCAGAGGTAGGGCCTTGACCCAGTTAAGACCTGTTTCCTCACAACATTTAGCCAGTTTTGATTTTAGGGTGCTATTTTCCCTTTCAATAGCCCCCCCTGATTGTGGATGGTATGCACAGTGTGTTTTGAGGTCAAAACCTAGCATTTCCCCTAACTCAGTTAGTGCTGTGTTCACAAAGTGGGACCCATCGTCTGATGAGATCCTCCTTGGGATCCCCCAACAAAACAAAACAAAATTTCAGTTACCAAAGCCTTAGCCACTGCAGAGCTGTCTGCATGCTTTGCAGGAAAACATTTATCTAACATTCCTCCCTTAGACACATGATCTACGCCATGTGTCAGCTTAGCAAACCAGGGGAAGAAATGTTTGGGCAGACAAGGTCGTCCATCAGCTGCCTCAAGTGAAACAAAAGACACAAGCCTGTGAAGGACAACAAAGGAGAAGGTCATCAACATACTGTAAAGGAGCAACACCTGGTGGGAGGTCAAGGTGGGACAGCGAGTCGGCCAAAATCGAATTATAAATGGTTGGGGCCTCGCAATACCCCTGAGACATGCGCGTCCATGTGTACATTTTGTTTCTGAACTGAAACGCGAACCAATATTGGCTATCTGCATGCACGGGAACAGATGTGAACGCGTTCGAAAGGTCAATGACAGAAAAGTGAGATGCAGACGGCGGAATTTGTGATAAAATCGTGTGTGGATTTGGGACCGTGGGTATGCGTGGAACCACGGCTTTGTTTACCGCCTGTAGGTCTTGAATAAACCTCCATGTGTCTGGGTCAGGAGGGGTTCGCACTTTTTTCCACAGGAAAAATTGGGGTCCTGACCGGTGAATCAGGACATGGAACTATAATTCCCACATTCAAATAAGCTTAGAACTCGGACTGTTTTTGACATGGCCTGTAATCAGATCGCGGGGTAATGATGACCGGTGGGCAGTTTCGGACGAGACCCACATCATGTGGACCAGTAGCCCAGACACCAGGTGGGATATCAGCCAGTTTGGGTGGCACGGAGACGGGTGAGAGGCCTGTGGGAGATGTAGACATACAGGTGAGCTGAGCGCTTCATCATTTAACAACTGTACAGTTTTCTGACAGTGAAACACTGATATCATGCTCTGTCTGTATACCCCCAGTCGGGGAGCGAACATGATGGCCGGGTCAGAGGTGGGACACAAATCTGACACCTGCAAGGCCTTTTCCACAAACGGGCCCACGTCTTTCCAATCTGCATGGCATGGTTTGGAAAGAGCAACATGCGTGGTGCAGCACCAAGCCTGTAAAAAGAATGTTGATTATCAGTCAGTGACACAGACAATGCACAAAAAATATGAATCCCAAAACATGTAACCAGTTGTGAGCTTATCAGACTCTGTGTGAAAAAACTTTTCCTCATATGTGGGGTCAGGGCCTCCAGGACTGAAATGAGAAGCACACTATAAATCATTTGGGGGTGAGACATAAGCGCCAGGCTGAAGTCTGCTGTCACTTAGCTCGACCCATTTTTCTGTAATTTGGGGGGAACAGACTTTCCAGTGGTATACAGAATCTGGTAACCCAGCAGCATACCTAACCATTGTGTGTGCGTACACACAATGTGAGTGGAGATCTGTGCCTGCGACTGTGTTTTGTTGAGTTATCGTTAACCCCTCTGGACCCGATTCAAGTTTTACCCCCAATTTGCACATCAAATCCCGCCCACACAAATTAATGGGACAGACGGGTGCGAGTAAAAAAAGAATGTTAGAAAGTACATTCTTGTGAAACACATGTCAACGGAACAGTAAAGCTCTCTCTGTCCTGTTTACCACCAGCCGACACAGAAATAATAGTTTTTCCACTCAACTTTAGTGCAGGTGTTAAGTCTACATGTCTGATCACAGAGTATGTAGCTCCACTATCTACTAAAAACAATAACTTAAACCTGCTTATAGTAAGATCAACCACAGGGAGCTTCTGATAGGAGTCAGTACACAGCTGAGCGTGTGTGTGTGTGTGTGTGTGTCACCTCCTCCTCCCTTGGGCAGTGCAGCAGAAGCTGTAGTGGCTGTGGAATCCGTGTCTGGAGACCCGCCCTCCAGGGCCGCGAGCCAATCCCCTGCCCCGTTCCCTCCACGTGGCTGTCTCCGCCCCGCCTTCTCTGTGGGCAGTCCCTTTTCCCATGTCCTGGTTGGCCACAGAGGTGGCCCTCCCCTCCACATGTCGGACCACAACTTTCCGGGTGTAGGTGGGCCTCGAGATATTCTGTACCGTACTAGTTTACTCGTGGACATTTTGCACCATACTAGTTTACTAGTGGACATTTTGCACCGTACTAGTTTACTAGTGGACATTCTGTACCGTACTAGTTTACTAGTGGACATTCTGTACCATACTAGTTTACTAGTGGACATTCTGTACCGTACTAGTTTACTAGTGGACATTTTGCACCATACTAGTTTACTAGTGGACATTTTTCACCGTACTAGTTTACTAGTGGACATTCTGTACCGTACTAGTTTACTAGTGGACATTTTGCACCATACTAGTTTACTAGTCGACATTTTTCACCATACTAGTTTACTAGTGGACATTCTGTACAGTACTAGTTTACTAGTGGATATTCTGTACAGTACTAGTTTACTAGTGGACATTCTGTACAGTACTAGTTTACTAGTGGATATTCTGTACAGTACTAGTTTACTAGTGGATATTCTGTACCGTACTAGTTTACTAGTGGACATTTTTTACCATACTAGTTTACTAGTGGACATTTTGCACCGTACTAGTTTACTAGTGGACATTCTGTACCGTACTAGTCTACTAGTGGACATTTTGCACCGTACTAGTTTACTAGTGGACATTCTGTACCGTACTAGTTTACTAGTGGACATTTTGCACCGTACTAGTTTACGAGTGGACATTCTGTACCGTACTAGTTTACTAGTGGACATTTTGCACCATACTAGTTTACTAGTGGACATTTTGCACCATACTAGTTTACTAGTGGACATTCTGTACCATACTAGTTTACTAGTGGACATTTTGCACCATACTAGTTTACTAGTGGACATTCTGTACAGTACTAGTTTACTAGTGGATATTCTGTACCGTACTTTTTTACTAGTGGACATTCTGTACCATACTAGTTTACTAGTGGACATTCTGTACCATACTAGTTTACTAGTGGACATTTTGCACAATACTAGTTTATTAGTGGACATTCTGTACCGTACTAGTTTACTAGTGGACATTCTGTACCATACTAGTTTACTAGTGGACATTTTGCACCATACTAGTTTACTGGTGGACATTTTGCACCATACTAGTTTACTAGTGGATATTCTGTACAGTACTAGTTTACTCGTGGACATTTTGCACCATACTAGTTTACTAGTGGATATTCTGCACCGTACTTTTTTACTAGTGGACATTCTGTACCATACTAGTTTACTAGTGGACATTCTGTACCATACTAGTTTACTAGTGGACATTTTGCACCATACTTGTTTATTAGTGGACATTCTGTACCGTACTAGTTTACTAGTGGACATTTTGCACCATACTAGTTTACTAGTGGACATTCTGTACCGTACTAGTTTACTAGTGGACATTTTGCATCATACTAGTTTACTAGTGGACATTCTGTACCGTACTAGTTTACTAGTGGACATTCTGTACCATACTAGTTTACATGTGGACATTTTGCACCATACTAGTTTACTAGTGGACATTCTGTACCATACTAGTTTACTAGTGGAGATTTTGCACCATACTAGTTTACTAGTGGACAATTTGCACCATACTAGTTTACTAGTGGACATTCTGTACCATACTAGTTTACTAGTGGACATTTTGCACCATACTAGTTTACTAGTGGATATTGTGTACCGTACTAGTTTACTACTGGACATTTTGCACCATACTAGTTTACTAGTGGACATTTTGCACCATACTAGTTTACTAGTGGACATTTTGGACCGTACTAGTTTACTAGTGGACATTCTGTACCGTACTAGTTTACTAGTGGACATTCTGTACTGTACTAGTTTACTAGTGGACATTTTGCACCGAACTAGTTTACTAGTGGACATTCTGTACCGTACTAGTTTACTAGTGGACATTTTTCACCATACTAGTTTACTAGTGGACATTCTGTACCATACTAGTTTACTAGTGGACATTTTGCACCATACTAGTTTACTAGTGGACATTCTGTACCATACTAGTTAACTAGTGGACATTTTGCACCATACTAGTTTACTAGTGGACATTTTGCACAATACTAGTTTACTAGTGGACATTCTGTACTATACTAGTTTACTAGTGGACATTTTGCACCATACTAGTTTACTAGTGGACATTTTGCACCATACTAGTTTACCAGTGGACATTCTGTACCATACTAGTTTACTAGTGGACATTTTCCACCATACTAGTTTACTAGTGGACATTTTGCACCATACTAGTTTACTAGTGGACATTCTGTACTATACTAGTTTACTAGTGGACATTTTGCACCATACTAGTTTACTAGTGGACATTTTGCACCATACTAGTTTACTAGTGGACATTTTGCACCATAGTAGTTATTAGTGGACATTTTGCACCATACTTGTTTACTAGTGGACATTTTGCACCGTACTAGTTTACTAGTGGACATTCTGTACCATACTAGTTTACTAGTGGACATTTTGCACCATACTAGTTTACTAGTGGACATTTTGCACCATACTAGTTTACTAGTGGACATTCTGTACCATACTAGTTTACTAGTGGACATTCTGTACCATACTAGTTTACTAGTGGAGATTTTGCACCATACTAGTTTACTAGTGGACATTTTGCACCATACTAGTTTACTAGTGGACATTCTGTACCATACTAGTTTACTAGTGGACATTTTGCACCATACTAGTTTACTAGTGGACATTGTGTACCGTACTAGTTTACTAGTGGACATTTTGCACCATACTAGTTTACTAGTGGACATTTTGCACCATACTAGTTTACTAGTGGACATTTTGGACCGTACTACTTTACTAGTGGACATTCTGTACCGTACTAGTTTACTAGTGGACATTCTGTACTGTACTAGTTTACTAGTGGACATTTTGCACCGAACTAGTTTACTAGTGGACATTCTGTACCGTACTAGTTTACTAGTGGACATTTTTCACCATACTAGTTTACTAGTGGACATTCTGTACCATACTAGTTTACTAGTGGACATTTTGCACCATACTAGTTTACTAGTGGACATTTTGCACCATACTAGTTTACTAGTGGACATTCTGTACTATACTAGTTTACTAGTGGACATTTTGCACCATACTAGTTTACTAGTGGACATTTTGCACCATACTAGTTTACCAGTGGACATTCTGTACCGTACTAGTTTACTAGTGGACATTCTGTACCATACTAGTTTACTAGTGGACATTTTCCACCATACTAGTTTACTAGTGGACATTTTGCACCATACTAGTTTACTAGTGGACATTCTGTACTATACTAGTTTACTAGTGGACATTTTGCACCATACTAGTTTACTAGTGGACATTTTGCACCATACTAGTTTACTAGTGGACATTTTGGACTGTACTAGTTTACTAGTGGACATTCTGTACCGTACTAGTTTACTAGTGGACATTCTGTACTGTACTAGTTTACTAGTGGACATTTTGCACCCAACTAGTTTACTAGTGGACATTCTGTACCGTACTAGTTTACTAGTGGACATTTTTCACCATACTAGTTTACTAGTGGACATTCTGTACCATACTAGTTTACTAGTGGACATTTTGCACCATACTAGTTTACTAGTGGACATTCTGTACCATACTAGTTTACTAGTGGACATTTTGCACCATACTAGTTTACTAGTGGACATTTTGCACCATACTAGTTTACTAGTGGACATTCTGTACTATACTAGTTTACTAGTGGACATTTTGCACCATACTAGTTTACTAGTGGACATTTTGCACCATACTAGTTTACCAGTGGACATTCTGTACCGTACTAGTTTACTAGTGGACATTCTGTACCATACTAGTTTACTAGTGGACATTTTCCACCATACTAGTTTACTAGTGGACATTTTGCACCATACTAGTTTACTAGTGGACATTCTGTACTATACTAGTTTACTAGTGGACATTTTGGACTGTACTAGTTTACTAGTGGACATTCTGTACCGTACTAGTTTACTAGTGGACATTCTGTACTGTACTAGTTTACTAGTGGACATTTTGCACCCAACTAGTTTACTAGTGGACATTCTGTACCGTACTAGTTTACTAGTGGACATTTTTCACCATACTAGTTTACTAGTGGACATTCTGTACCATACTAGTTTACTAGTGGACATTTTGCACCATACTAGTTTACTAGTGGACATTCTGTACCGTACTAGTTTACTAGTGGACATTCTGTACTGTACTAGTTTACTAGTGGACATTTTGCACCCAACTAGTTTACTAGTGGACATTCTGTACCGTACTAGTTTACTAGTGGACATTTTTCACCATACTAGTTTACTAGTGGACATTCTGTACCATACTAGTTTACTAGTGGACATTTTGCACCATACTAGTTTACTAGTGGACATTCTGTACCATACTAGTTTACTAGTGGACATTTTGCACCATACTAGTTTACTAGTGGACATTTTGCACCATACTAGTTTACTAGTGGACATTCTGTACTATACTAGTTTACTAGTGGACATTTTGCACCATACTAGTTTACTAGTGGACATTTTGCACCATACTAGTTTACCAGTGGACATTCTGTACCGTACTAGTTTACTAGTGGACATTCTGTACCATACTAGTTTACTAGTGGACATTTTCCACCATACTAGTTTACTAGTGGACATTTTGCACCATACTAGTTTACTAGTGGACATTCTGTACTATACTAGTTTACTAGTGGACATTTTGCACCATACTAGTTTACTAGTGGACATTTTGCACCATACTCGTTTACTAGTGGACATTTTGTACCGTACTAGTTTACTAGTGGACATTCTGTACCATACTAGTTTACTAGTGGACATTTTGCACCATACTAGTTTACTAGTGGACATTCTGTACCGTACTAGTTTACTAGTGGACATTCTTTACCATACTAGTTTACTAGTGGATATTCTGTAAAGTACTAGTTTACTAGTGGATATTCTGTACCATACTAGTTTACTAGTGGACATTTTGCACCATACTAGTTTACTAGTGGACATTTTTCACCATACTAGTTTACTAGTGGACATTTTGTACCATACTAGTTTACTAGTGGACATTCTGTACCATGCTAGTTTACTAGTGGACATTTTGCACCATACTAGTTTACTAGTGGACATTTTGCACCATACTAGTTTACCAGTGGACATTCTGTACCATACTAGTTTACTAGTGGACATTCTGTACCATACTAGTTTACTAGTGGACATTTTGCACCATACTAGTTTACTAGTGGACATTTTGCACCATACTAGTTTACTATTCAATTTTCAATTCAACTTTATTTGTATAGCCCAATATCACAACAAGGTTATCTCAAAGGGCTTTACAGAGTCAGTTAGAGTAAACAACAGTCAAATGAACAGCAAGAAAATGAGTAGTGTCCAGGGCATCCCCCGTCCTTAGACCCTCCTTCTCGGCAAGGAAAAACTCAAAACCCAGTGGGAAAAGGGAGAAACCTCGGGGAGAACCACAGTGAAGGAGAGATCCACTCCCATGGACGGACAGGCTATAGATGCACCAGGACTGATGGACGTCCATTTGCAGATGTAGTTCTAGTCTACAAGGATGCAGTAGGGTGGACACATGGGGGGTCCATCCCGCTGGATGAGACAGGCAGGGGCGAGGAGGCCCATCCACAGTGGTGAGGCCGAGGACGTCCATCCAGACAGGTGGGGGAGGGGGTCAGGACACAGGACAGGGCAGGACACAGATGGGTCAGCGCAGATCCTGCCATCATTGGCTCCCAAGTGGTTACAACTGAAAAAGTAGCCACTCCCCCGGAGGGGAGTGGGGAAAGGGGACATCGGGTGAATAGCACTGCACAAACTAAGTTGGCTAAATATTAAAAATATAAGTGCAGACCAGAATGGTACGTAGAACCAGAAACAGGAGATAGGACTCAGTGCCTGTACTTCCCCCAGCATTCTTGCTCCTAGGGCAGCTTAGACTGAACTGTGGGTTTAGTCTGGTTTGAACTAGCCTGACCATAAGCTTTTTCAAATAGGAATGTTTTTAGCCTGACCTTAAATGTAGAGACTGTGTCGGCCTCTTTAATGTTAACTGGAAGCTGATTCCATAAAACAGGAGCTTGGTAACTAAAGGCTCTAGCTCCTACTGTACTTTTACAGACCCTGGGAACTACCAGTAGACCTGCATTCTGAGAACGAAGGGTTCTGTTGGGATGGTACGGCATCAGAGCATCTCTGAGATAAGAGGGGCCCATACCATTAATGGTCTTGTATGTGAGGAGGAGGATTTTGAATCTAATTCTAAACTCAATTGGAAGCCAGTGAAGGGCTTGGAGCACAGGGGTGATGTGTTCTCTTCTATTTGTTCCTGTTAGTAGTCTCGCTGCCGCGTTCTGAACCAGTTGATAACTTTTTAGAGAGCTTTTAGGACATGCTACGAGAAGGGAGTTGCAGTGATCTAATCTAGATGTAACAAACGCATGAACTAATTTTTCTGCATCATTTTTAGAAAGAATATTTCTAATTTTGGCTATGTTGCGCAGGTGGAAGAAGGCGGTTCTGCAGGCTTGGTTAATATGTGGTTTAAATGATAGATCTGGGTCAAATAGAACTCCTAGGTTTCTAACTGTGGTGCTAGAGGCTACACTCACATTGTCCAGAGTGACTATCTGGTCAGATAGGGAGTCTCTTGCATTTTTAGGGCCTATTATAATGACCTCTGTTTTTTCAGGGTTAAGTAAAAGATAATTAGCGCTCATCCAGGTTTTAATGTCACGGACACAGGAACTTAGTTTATCTACTTGTCTGGTCTGATCAGGTTTAATCGATAAATACAGTTGTGTATCATCTGCGTAACAGTGAAACTTAATGCCATGTTTTCTAATAATGTTACCTAAAGGCAGCATGTATAGTGTAAACAAAATGGGCCCGAGGACCGACCCTTGTGGCACGCCGCAACTAACTCTGGAATATGTTGATGATTGTTGGTTTACATTAACAAACTGGTACCTATTAGATAAATAGGATTTAAACCAGCAGAGGGCTGCTCCTCTAATGCCTATGTCCCATTCTAATCTCTGCAGTAAGATACTGTGGTCGATAGTGTCAAAAGCTGCACTCAGGTCCAATAAGACCAGGATCGAGACCAAACCATCGTCAGCAGCTAATAACAAGTCATTGGTTACTTTGACTAATGCGGTTTCAGTGCTATGATGAGCACGAAAGCCAGACTGGAAGTGTTCAAATAAACTATTGTCCTGTAAATGCTGACACAGCTGTTTAACTACCACTCTTTCAAGAACTTTTGAGAGGAAGGGTAAATTAGATATAGGTCTGTAACTGACCAGGAGGTCAGGATCTAGAGTAGGTTTTTTCAGAAGTGGTTTAATAACTGCAAATTTAAAAGATTGTGGCACGTAGCCAGTAACTAGTGAGGTATTAATTATAGTTAGAATTGTGTCAATAGTTAGGGGCAGAGTCTGTTTAAAAAGTTTGGTTGGGATCGGGTCTAAGAGGCAGGTCGATGGTTTGGAGGACATAATGATAGATGCTACATCAGCTCCATCTACAGTAGTGAAATTATCTAACATTGTAGGGGGGTTTAGAAGAGATTCTTGGTTAGTAGCCTGTGCTTTGTCAGACCTAATATTTGGAAGTAGTTCATCTATTTTGTTCCTAATAGTTGAGATTTTATCGTTAAAGAATTGTAGGAAGTCATCACAGCTGAGAGTAAGTGGGATAGAGGGTTCTACTGAACTGTGACTGTTTGTCAGCCTGGCTACAGCGCTGAACAGGAATCTAGGGTTATTCTTGTTTTTCTCGATTAAGGATGAGTAGTAACTAGTTTTAGCCGTACGCAGGGCCTGCTTATAGGCCAATAAGCTGTTTTTCCAGGCACTAAAAGAATGCTCTGAGCTGGAACGGCGCCATAGCCTCTCTAATTTACGTGCTGCTTGTTTAAAGGAACGTGTTTCGGCATTATACCAAGGAGAAGCTGGCCTTGGCTTAACAATCCTCGGCTTGAGGGGGGCAACTACATCCAGAGCAGTCTGTAGTGTGAGCATGGCACTATCAACAAACTCATCACATGCAGCAGGACTAGACATGTTCTCTACATAATCAGACAACAGGGAAGGAAATATTGGCTGAATTATCTCTCTATACCTTGAGACAGAATGATCACATAACGTCCTTTTCATCTGAGCTTTAATCACAGGTGTAGACTTATCCTCAAGCACAAACTGAAAGGTAATTAAAAAGTGGTCTGAGAGTAAGGGGTTATGGGGGAGGACAACAAGGTCACTAATCTCAATACCATATGTTAAGATCAGATCCAGGGTGTGCTTGTGACGGTGAGTTGGTTTATTTACATTTGAACAAAGCCAATCCCATCTAATAGGCCACTAAAAGCTCCACTAAAAGAGTCATTGTCATTATAAACATAAATGTTAAAGTCCCCAACTATTAAAATCCTATCCCAGTTTAACACTACAGTGGATAAAAAGTCAGAGAATTCTGATAAAAACTGTGAGTAAGGACCAGGAGGGCGATAGACCACTACAAATAGAACTGTTTTTTTGTTTTTCCAATTGGGATCAGTAATTGACAGAAATAAACTTTCAAAGGATTGATAAGTGTGATTAGTTTTAGGGTTCAGACCTAAACTAGAGTGTGAAATTACTGCCACTCCTCCACCTCGACCAGTGCTTCTAGCTGTGTGAAAGTTCACATGACTTGGTGGCGTGGATTCATTTAGTCTCACATATTCGTTTTGCTGAAGCCAGGTTTCTGTCAGAGCCAAAATATCAATTTTATGGTCACCAATTAAGTCATTTAATAACAGAGATTTGGATGAAATAGACCTAATGTTTAGTAATCCACATTTAATATGTTATTAGATGTCCTTTTAATTTGACTTTTAATTTGACTGCAATCCGGAACTATTTGTATTAAATATTTGGTCTCACTCCTAAAGTCTCTATAGGGTTAGGTTTTTGAGTCTCTACTACACGAGGAACAGACACAGTCTCTATCTTCTTTCCTAAACACTGGATGTGTGACAGCTCGGGAGGAAGTGAGTGATTAACAGAGAAGTGTTTTACACTACAACTCTGCTCCCGGGCCCCCACTCTGAAGGGTCACTTTGGAAGACAAAGGCTAGCGGCCAGATTGTGAGCTAAAAGACAGGCACCCTCCCAAGTGGGATGTACGCCGTCTCTGCGAATGAGCCCGGGCTTTCCCCAGAACGCACGCCAATTGTCAATAAAAACAATGTCGTTTTCTGGGCACCATCTAGACAACCAGCAGTTAAATGATGAGAACCTAGAGTACATCTCATCATTGACCAAATTGGGCAGGGGTCCAGAGAATACTACGGTGTCAGCCATCGACCTAGCAAGTTTACACACCGAGGCTACATTCAATTTAAGAACCTCAGATTGTCTCCGCCGGGCGTCGTTACCACCTGCGTGAATAACGATCCGGCGAAACCTAGTCCTACTCTGCTGTAAAAGCCTAAGGTTTCCTTCGATGTCACCGACTCTGGCCCCTGGGTAACACCTGACAGACACCGCTGGGAGCTTCACGTCTCTGACTATGGAGCTGCCAATTACGAGTGTATCCGGTTCAGCCGGTGTGTCGCTGAGGGGATCAAACCTATTACAGACGGGAAGCTGTTGGTGCACTAAGTTTTTGCGTTTAGCACTGCGCTTCCCCCGTACTGTCACAAATCCGTCCCTGGTCTCTCCCGGCTGCACGGGACTCGCTGGGGGGCTAACCACGCTAACATTCCTGCTACTACAAGCACGACCTGCGGTCCCTGCTGCTACCTGGGTATAGCTAGGTTTAGCCTTAGCCTCCAAAGTGCAGAGCCGTGCTTCTAACTCAGAAACCCTGGCCTCCAACCCTGACACTAAACTACACTTCCTACAGCTGCTTCTATCCTCAGTAAAGGAGGCAGGGAGCTCACTATACATACAGCACACTGAGCAGAACAGACGGGAAGAAGGTGAAGGCAGAGGGCTAGCCATAGCTCGGTTAAGCAAGGCTAGCGGAGCTAAAAGGAAAAGTTGTTTTTAATCTATGAACAAACTTTAAACAAACTTTTTAGCTAGGATCAGATGTTATTGTTGGCTCCGGGTGTGTACTGAGCCAACCAGAGACTAAATTTAACCAAGTATTAAGTTAAATCGTGGAATAAAAACGACTGAAGAGCACTAGGAAAAGAGCGACTGGCGGCAACGCAACAAGCAAACAATACACTCACCGGACGTGACGTCAGCAGGTAGTAAGAGGTAACATTCTGTACCGCACTAGTTTACTAGTGGACGATTTGCACCTTACTCGTTTACTAGTGGACATTCTGTACCATACTAGTTTACTAGTGGACATTTTGCACCATACTAGTTTACTAGTGGACATTTTGCACCGTACTAGTTTACGAGTGGACATTCTGTACCGTACTAGTTTACTAGTGGACATTCTGTACCGTACTAGTTTACTAGTGGACATTCTGTACCGCACTAGTTTACTAGTGGACGATTTGCACCTTACTCGTTTACTAGTGGACATTTGCACCATACTAGTTTACTAGTGGACATTTTGCACCGTACTAGTTTAGTAGTGGATATTCGGTACCGTACTAGTTTACTAGTGGATATTCGGTACCGTACTAGTTTACTAGTGGATATTCTGTACCGTACTAGTTTACTAGTGGACATTCTGTACCATACTAGTTTACTAGTGGACATTTTGCACCATAGTAGTTATTAGTGGACATTTTGCACCATACTTGTTTACTAGTGGACATTTTGCACCGTACTAGTTTACTAGTGGACATTCTGTATCGTACTAGTTTACTAGTGGACATTTTGCACCATAGTAGTTTACTAGTGGATATTCTGTACCATACTAGTTTACTAGTGGACATTCTGTACCGTACTAGTTTACTAGTGGACATTTTGCACCGTACTAGTTTACTAGTGGACATTTTGCACCATACTAGTTTACTAGTGGACATTTTGCACCATACTAGTTTACTCGTGGACATTTTGCACCATACTAGTTTACTAGTGGATATTCTGCACCGTACTTTTTACTAGTGGACATTCTGTACCATACTAGTTTACTAGTGGACATTCTGTACCATACTAGTTTACTAGTGGACATTTTGCACCATACTTGTTTATTAGTGGACATTCTGTACCGTACTAGTTTACTAGTGGACATTTTGCACCATACTAGTTTACTAGTGGACATTCTGTACCGTACTAGTTTACTAGTGGACATTTTGCATCATACTAGTTTACTAGTGGACATTCTGTACCGTACTAGTTTACTAGTGGACATTCTGTACCATACTAGTTTACATGTGGACATTTTGCACCATACTAGTTTACTAGTGGACATTCTGTACCATACTAGTTTACTAGTGGAGATTTTGCACCATACTAGTTTACTAGTGGACAATTTGCACCATACTAGTTTACTAGTGGACATTCTGTACCATACTAGTTTACTAGTGGACATTTTGCACCATACTAGTTTACTAGTGGATATTGTGTACCGTACTAGTTTACTAGTGGACATTTTGCACCATACTAGTTTACTAGTGGACATTTTGCACCATACTAGTGGACATTTTGGACCGTACTAGTTTACTAGTGGACATTCTGTACCGTACTAGTTTACTAGTGGACATTCTGTACTGTACTAGTTTACTAGTGGACATTTTGCACCGAACTAGTTTACTAGTGGACATTCTGTACCGTACTAGTTTACTAGTGGACATTTTTCACCATACTAGTTTACTAGTGGACATTCTGTACCATACTAGTTTACTAGTGGACATTTTGCACCATACTAGTTTACTAGTGGACATTCTGTACCATACTAGTTTACTAGTGGACATTTTGCACCATACTAGTTTACTAGTGGACATTTTGCACAATACTAGTTTACTAGTGGACATTCTGTACTATACTAGTTTACTAGTGGACATTTTGCACCATACTAGTTTACTAGTGGACATTTTGCACCATACTAGTTTACCAGTGGACATTCTGTACCGTACTAGTTTACTAGTGGACATTCTGTACCATACTAGTTTACTAGTGGACATTTTGCACCATACTAGTTTACTAGTGGACATTTTGCACCATACTAGTTTACTAGTGGACATTCTGTACTATACTAGTTTACTAGTGGACATTTTGCACCATACTAGTTTACTAGTGGACATTTTGCACCATACTAGTTTACTAGTGGACATTTTGCACCATAGTAGTTATTAGTGGACATTTTGCACCATACTTGTTTACTAGTGGACATTTTGCACCGTACTAGTTTACTAGTGGACATTTTGCACCGAACTAGTTTACTAGTGGACATTCTGTACCGTACTAGTTTACTAGTGGACATTTTTCACCATACTAGTTTACTAGTGGACATTCTGTACCATACTAGTTTACTAGTGGACATTTTGCACCATACTAGTTTACTAGTGGACATTTTGCACCATACTAGTTTACTAGTGGACATTTTGCACCATACTAGTTTACTAGTGGACATTTTGCACCATACTAGTTTACTAGTGGACATTCTGTACTATACTAGTTTACTAGTGGACATTTTGCACCATACTAGTTTACCAGTGGACATTTTGCACCATACTAGTTTACCAGTGGACATTCTGTACCGTACTAGTTTACTAGTGGACATTCTGTACTATACTAGTTTACTAGTGGACATTTTGCACCATACTAGTTTACTAGTGGACATTTTGCACCGTACTAGTTTACTAGTGGACATTCTGTACTATACTAGTTTACTAGTGGACATTTTGCACCATACTAGTTTACCAGTGGACATTCTGTACCGTACTAGTTTACTAGTGGACATTCTGTACTATACTAGTTTACTAGTGGACATTTTGCACCATACTAGTTTACTAGTGGACATTTTGCACCATACTAGTTTACTAGTGGACATTTTGTACCGTACTAGTTTACTAGTGGACATTCTGTACCATACTAGTTTACTAGTGGACATTTTGCACCATACTAGTTTACTAGTGGACATTCTGTACCGTACTAGTTTACTAGTGGACATTTTGTACCGTACTAGTTTACTAGTGGACATTCTGTACCGTACTAGTTTACTAGTGGACATTTTGCACCATACTAGTTTACTAGTGGACATTTTTCACCATACTAGTTTACTAGTGGACATTTTGTACCATACTAGTTTACTAGTGGACATTCTGTACCATGCTAGTTTACTAGTGGACATTTTGCACCATACTAGTTTACTAGTGGACATTTTGCACCATACTAGTTTACCAGTGGACATTCTGTACCATACTAGTTTACTAGTGGACATTCTGTACCATACTAGTTTACTAGTGGACATTTTGCACCATACTAGTTTACTAGTGGACATTTTGCACCATACTAGTTTACTAGTGGACATTCTGTACCATACTAGTTTACTAGTGGACATTTTGCACCGTACTAGTTTACTAGTGGACATTCTGTACCGTACTAGTTTACTAGTGGACATTCTGTACCGCACTAGTTTACTAGTGGACAATTTGTACCTTACTCGTTTACTCGTGGACATTTTGCACCATACTAGTTTACTAGTGGACATTTTGCACCGTACTAGTTTAGTAGTGGATATTCGGTACCGTACTAGTTTACTAGTGGATATTCGGTACCGTACTAGTTTACTAGTGGATATTCTGTACCGTACTAGTTTACTAGTGGACAATTTGCACCTTACTCGTTTACTAGTGGACATTTTGCACCATACTAGTTTACTAGTGGACATTTTGCACCGTACTAGTTTAGTAGTGGATATTCGGTACCGTACTAGTTTACTAGTGGATATTCGGTACCGTACTAGTTACTAGTGGATATTCTGTACCGTACTAGTTTACTAGTGGACATTCTGTACCATACTAGTTTACTAGTGGACATTTTGCACCATAGTAGTTATTAGTGGACATTTTGCACCATACTTGTTTACTAGTGGACATTTTGCACCGTACTAGTTTACTAGTGGACATTCTGTACCGTACTAGTTTACTAGTAGACATTTTGCACCATAGTAGTTTACTAGTGGATATTCTGTACCATACTAGTTTACTAGTGGACATTTTGCACCGTACTAGTTTACTAGTGGACATTCTGTACCATACTAGTTTACTAGTGGACATTTTGCACCATACTAGTTTACTAGTGGACATTCTGTACAGTGCTAGTTTACTAGTGGATATTCTGTACAGTACTAGTTTACTAGTGGATATTCTGTACCGTACTTTTTTACTAGTGGACATTCTGTACCATACTAGTTTACTAGTGGACATTCTGTACCATACTAGTTTACTCATGGACATTTTGCACCATAGTAGTTATTAGTGGACATTTTGCACCATACTTGTTTATTAGTGGACATTTTGCACCGTACTAGTTTACTAGTGGACATTCTGTACCATACTAGTTTACTAGTGGACATTTTGCACCATACTAGTTTACTAGTGGACATTTTGCACCATACTAGTTTATTAGTAGACATTCTGTACCATACTAGTTTACTAGTGGACATTTTGCACCGTACTAGTTTACTAGTGGACATTCTGTACCATACTAGTTTACTAGTGGACGATTTGCACCATACTAGTTTACTAGTGGACATTCTGTACAGTGCTAGTTTACTAGTGGATATTCTGTACAGTACTAGTTTACTAGTGGACATTCTGTACAGTACTAGTTTACTAGTGGATATTCTGTACAGTACTAGTTTACTAGTGGATATTCTGTACCGTACTAGTTTACTAGTGGACATTTTGCACCATACTAGTTTACTAGTGGACATTTTGCACCATACTAGTTTACTAGTGGACATTTTGCACCGTACTAGTTTACTAGTGGACATTTTGCACCATACTAGTTTATTAGTGGACATTCTGTACCGTACTAGTTTACTAGTGGACATTTTGCACCATACTAGTTTACTAGTGGACATTTTGTACCGTACTAGTTTACTAGTGGACATTTTGCATCATACTAATTTACTAGTGGACATTCTGTACCATACTAGTTTACTAGTGGACATTTTGCACCATACTAGTTTACTAGTGGATATTTTGCACCATACTAGTTAACTAGTGGATATTTTGTACCGTACTAGTTTACTCATGGACATTTTGCACCATACTAGTTTACTAGTGGACATTTTGCACCATACTAGTTTATTAGTAGACATTCTGTACCATACTAGTTTACTAGTGGACATTTTGCACCATACTAGTTTACTAGTGGACATTCTGTACCGTACTAGTTTACTAGTGGACATTTCTCATCATACTAGTTTACTAGTGGACAGTCTGTACCGTACTAGTTTACTAGTGGACATTTTGCAC
Source organism: Sphaeramia orbicularis (assembly GCF_902148855.1). Lineage (NCBI taxonomy): Eukaryota > Metazoa > Chordata > Actinopteri > Kurtiformes > Apogonidae > Sphaeramia > Sphaeramia orbicularis. Next base: position 309,369 of record NW_021941486.1, on the reverse strand, counting down.
CATACTAGTTTACTAGTGGACATTTTGCACCATACTAGTTTACTAGTGGATATTCTGTACCATACTAGTTTACTAGTGAACATTTTGCACCATACTAGTTTACTAGTGGACATTTTTCACCATACTAGTTTACTAGTGGACATTCTTTACCATACTAGTTTACTAGTGGACATTTTGCACCACACTAGTTTACTAGTGGATGTTCTGTACCATATTAGTTTACTAGTGGACATTTTGCACCATACTAGTTTACTAGTGGACATTCTGTACAGTACTAGTTTACTAGTGGATATTCTGTACCGTACTAGTTTACTAGTGGATATTCTGTACCGTACTAGTTTACTAGTGGACATTTTGCACCGTACTAGTTTACTAGTGGACATTTTGCACCATACTAGTTTACTAGTGGACATTTTGCACCATACTAGTTTACTAGTGGACATTTTGCACCATACTAGTTTATTAGTGGACATTCTGTACTGTACTAGTTTACTAGTGGACATTTTGCACCATACTAGTTTACCAGTGGACATTCTGTACCATACTAGTTTACTAGTGGACATTCTGTACCATACTAGTTTACTAGTGGACATTTTGCACCATACTAGTTTACTAGTGGACATTTTGCATCATACTAGTTTACTAGTGGACATTCTGTACCGTACTAGTTTACTAGTGGAGATTCTGTACCATACTAGTTTACTAGTGGACATTTTGCACCATACTAGTTTACTAGTGGATATTCTGTACCGTACTAGTTTACTCGTGGACATTTTGCACCATACTAGTTTACTAGTGGACATTTTGCACCATACTAGTTTACTAGTGGACATTTTGCACCATATTAGTTTACTAGTGGACATTTTCCACCGTACTAGTTTACCAGTGGATATTCTGTACCGTACTAGTTTACTAGTGGATATTCTGTACCGTACTAGTTTACTAGTGGACATTCTTTACCACACTAGTTTACTAATGGACATTTTGTACCATACTAGTTTACTAGTGGACATTTTGCATCGTACTAGTTTAGTAGTGGATATTCGGTACCGTACTCGTTTACTAGTGGACATTTTGCACCATACTAGTTTACTAGTGGACATTTTGCACCGTACTAGTTTAGTAGTGGATATTCGGTACCGTACTAGTTTACTAGTGGATATTCGGTACCGTACTAGTTTACTAGTGGACATTCTGTACCGTACTAGTTTACTAGTGGATATTCTTTACCGTACTAGTTTACTAGTGGACATTTTGCACCATACTAGTTTACTAGTGGAATTTTTGCACCATAGTAGTTTACTAGTGGACATTTTGCACCGTACTAGTTTACTAGTGGATATTCTGTACCGTACTAGTTTACTAGTGGACATTCTGTACCATACTAGTTTACTAGTGGACATTTTGCACCATAGAAGTTATTAGTGGACATTTTGCACCATACTAGTTTACTAGTGGACATTTTGCACCATACTAGTTTACTAGTGGACATTCTGTACCATACTAGTTTACTAGTGGACATTTTGCACCATACTAGTTTACTAGTGGACATTCTGTACAGTGCTAGTTTACTAGTGGATATTCTGTACAGTACTAGTTTACTAGTGGACATTCTGTACAGTACTAGTTTACTAGTGGATATTCTGTACAGTACTAGTTTACTAGTGGATATTCTGTACCGTACTAGTTTACTAGTGGACATTTTGCACCATACTAGTTTACTAGTGGACATTTTGCACCATACTAGTTTATTAGTGTACATTCTGTACCGTACTAGTTTACTAGTGTACATTCTGTACCGTACTAGTTTACTAGTGGATATTCTGTACCGTACTAGTTTACTAGTGGACAATTTGCACCTTACTCGTTTACTAGTGGACATTTTGCACCATACTAGTTTACTAGTGGACATTTTGCACCGTACTAGTTTAGTAGTGGATATTCGGTACCGTACTAGTTTACTAGTGGATATTCGGTACCGTACTAGTTTACTAGTGGACATTCTGTACCGTACTAGTTTACTAGTGGATATTCTTTACCGTACTAGTTTGCTAGTGGACATTTTGCACCATACTAGTTTACTAGTGGAATTTTTGCACCATAGTAGTTTACTAGTGGACATTTTGCACCGTACTAGTTTACTAGTGGATATTCTGTACCGTACTAGTTTACTAGTTGACATTCTGTACCATACTAGTTTACTAGTGGACATTTTGCACCATAGAAGTTATTAGTGGACATTTTGCACCATACTTGTTTACTAGTGGACATTTTGCACCGTACTAGTTTACTAGTGGACATTCTGTACCGTACTAGTTTACTAGTGGACATTTTGCACCATAGTAGTTTACTAGTGGATATTCTGTACCATACTTGTTTACTAGTGGACATTTTGCACCGTACTAGTTTACTAGTGGACATTCTGTACCATACTAGTTTACTAGTGGACATTTTGCACCATACTAGTTTACTAGTGGACATTTGCACCGTACTAGTTTACTAGTGGACATTTTGCACCATAGTAGTTTACTAGTGGATATTCTGTACCGTACTAGTTTACTAGTGGACATTTTGCACCATACTAGTTTACTAGTGGACATTCTTTACCATACTAGTTTACTAGTGGACATTTTGCACCATACTAGTTTACTAGTGGACATTTTGTACCATACTAGTTTACTAGTGGACATTTTGCACCATACTAGTTTACTAGTGGACATTTTGCACCGTACTAGTTTACTAGTGGACATTTTGCACCATACTAGTTTACTAGTGGACATTTTGTACCATACTAGTTTACTAGTGGACATTTTGCACCATATTAGTTTACTAGTGGACATTTTTCACCATTCTAGTTTACTAGTGGACATTTTGCACCATACTTGTTTACTAGTGGACATTTTGTACCATAATAGTTTACTAGTTAACATTTTACACCATACTAGTTTACTAGTGGACATTTTGTACCATACTAGTTTACTAGTCGACATTCCGTACCATACTAGTTTACTAGTGGACATTTTGTACCATAGTAGTTTACTAGTATGTCTAAAATGCATCTACTAGTGAACTAGTGAGAGATTTTAGCTGCACTAGTAAACTAGTAAGGTCAAATATGCATTCACAAGTTAACCAGAGAACATTTTTGGCTCCTTCTAGTTAACTAGTTAGAGATTTTCGCTGCACTAGTAAACTAGTAATGGCAAAAATGCATCCACTAGTTAACTAGTGCACATTTTGGCCTTCTCTAGTTAACTAGTGGACATTTTGGCCTTCTCTAGTTAACTAGTGCACATTTTGCCCTTCACTAGATAACTAGTGGACATTTTGGCCTTCTCTAGTTAACTTGTTCACATTTTTGCCTTCTCTAGTTAACTAGTGCACATTTTGCCCTTCACTAGTTAACTAGTGCACATTTTGCCCTTCACTTGTTAAGTAGTGGACATTTTTCCCTTCACTAGTTAACTAGTGCACATTTTGCCCTTCTCTAGTTAACTAGTGCACATTTTGCCCTTCTCTAGTTAACTAGTGCACATTTTGCCCTTCACTAGTTAAGTAGTGCACATTTTGCCCTTCTCTAGTTAACTAGTGCACATTTTGCCCTTCACTAGTTAAGTAGTGCACATTTTGGCCTTCACTAGTTAACTAGTGCACATTTTTCCCTTCACTAGTTAACTAGTGCACATTTTGCCCTTCACTAGTTAACTAGTGCACATTTTGGCCTTCTCTAGTTAACCAGTGCACATTTTGGCCTTCACTAGTTAACTAGTGCACATTTTGGCCTTCACTAGTTCACTAGTGCACATTTTGGCCTTCTCTAGTTAACTCGTGCACGTTTTTTTCCCCTCACTAGTAAACTAGTGTGATGTTTTGCCTTACTAGTGCAGCAGAAGGGCAGTGGATATCAAGGATATGTAATAAATGCTCACTGGGCTGGCCATAGTGCTCCACCTCACCACTTCAGAGGGCAGACTCCAAACGTAAGCTGAAACACAGATTGTTAATTGTCTTCCTCTTCCTTTTGTCGGACACTGTGCAGCCAAACCCTGGCCCTGGGCTGCAGTGTACCCAGACTCCCTCTGACTTTAAACCAGTGTCGGCTCTCACATGTATGCATCCTAATGTGCACAGTTTGTTATCCAAGATGGATATGGTCAGGATTTGGGTCAAATCAGTAGATGCAGATATTGTCATGATTTCTGAAACTTGGTTGACTAAAACTGTTATGAATGAAGACATTAACAGAGTTGAATACAATATTTATCGCACTGACAGGCCCAGGAAAGGTGGCGGTGTAGCTATTTATGTTAAGTCAAGATTTGATGCTTCAGTTGTTCTTTCTGAATCTATCTGTAAACAAATGGAACTGCTGCCTTTAAATGTGTAAATTGCAAACTTCCTCTCAATAACTGTTGTTGGGTGTTCCAGGCCCCCATCAGCCTCCAAGGAGGCATTACAGTCCTTAAAGCAGCTTTTGTCTAGATTCAATTACAATGAACTGTTTCTGGCTGCAGATTTGAACTGGGACTGGCTAAATACAGTTTCTGATGAATTTAAATCTTTTTGGGACTCCATTAATTTCACCCAGTTGATCAACCTACCCACTAGAACAAATCTTAAAAGTCCTGATAAGTCTTCTTTGATTGACTTAATTTTAACGAACGTGCCTCATAAATTCTCATCTATGGGTGTCTTCTGCAATGACTTCAGTGATCACTGTGTTATTGCTGCTTGTAGAAGCACTAAGATCCCCAAAAGTAAACCACGCATTGTTTGTAAGTGAAATCCTAAACTTTTTAATGAACAAGCTTTTCATCATGACCTGTCTGTAGTTGACTAGAGTAACACTGATCTAGTGCCAGATGTAGAGCTAGTGTGGACATTCTTTAGGGAAAGTTTCATGCAAATTGTTAACAAACATGCTCCCTTAAGGAAATACAGGGTGAAGGGGCGGGACAACCCTTGGTTCTTTCCAGAATTAGCAGATATCATCCATGAGCGAAACGTGGCATGGGCCAAGGCAAGAAAAACTGACTCTCCCACTGATTGGTCTGTTTTCCGACAGCTAAGAAACAAATCCACTTCTTTTATTAAGAAGGCCAAATCAGAAAATTATTTATCTGTCACCACTGAGAATCTTAATAATCCACAAAAATTCTGGAAAGCGATTAAGTCTGAGTGTAAATAAAAGTTTTCAGTCTCTCCCTACTTTTAGAAGATTCTGTCCCAGTCTATGATAGAACTGCAGTTTTAAAATGTTTTAACAAACATTTTATATTGTCTAGTTTTTTATTTGAAACATCAAAAATGGTCTCAGTGAATTGTTGCTCAAATCCCCCCAAAGTTCGTAGGAGACCTTTTTAATTTTGTCCCTTTTACTGTCCAGGACGTTCATCAAGCCCTCAGAACTTTAGATCACAGAAAACCCCCTGGGCCAGACTTGACAGAGCCTTACTGTTGGAAAATGGCGGCTGACCTTTGTGGCAGAGCCTCTTACAACTCTTTTTAATCTTTCAGTTGAAAACAAAGAAGTTCCTTCAACCTGGAAATCAGCTTTTGTTCTCCCTCTGTTAAAAGGAGGGAACCCTGCAGTCCTAACAAACTATAGGCCAGTTTCACATTTATGCGTCTCAGCCCAAATTCTTGAGTCTTCAGTGTGTGATCAGTTAAAAGACTTTTTGCACTAAATGTCATCCTGTCTAAATGTGAGTCAGGCTTTAGACAGAAGCACAGCACCATCACAGCAGCTATGAAGGTAGGAAATGACATTACTGTTGCACTGGATAAAAAACAATGTTGTGCTTCAGTTTTTATCGACCTGTCAAAAGCATTTGACACCGTCGATCCTGCACTTTTAAAGAGTAAACCTCTGTGTTCAGGATTGTCAGGACATGCAGTTGTTTGGTTCATAAATGACCTCAGTGACAGGACTCAATGCATTAAATATGATGGACTGTGTTCACAATATGGCACTGTCCTTTTTGTTATTTATACAAGTTATTAGGGCACAATGTGTCTAATGTGGATGTGAATGTTTATGCTGATGACACAGTTCTTTCCTGCTGTGGATCGACTCTTACTGAAGCCATAGAACACCTGCAGAAAGCTTTGATGCTGTCCAGTACTCACTTCCTCTGTTCAAACTGATCCTCAAACTGAAAAGACTCAGATGATGCTATTCTCAAACTCTCAGAAGTACCTGAATCTATCCCAGTAGTGTCTACTTCAGAGGGAAATGTCATAGACATAGTTCATGTGTAGAAGGATCTTGGTGTCTTCACTGATGACTCCCTCACTTTCAGACCCCACATTGAAAACCTGCTAAAGAAGTTAAAGCTTAAACTGGGCTTTTACTTTCCAAACAACTTGTGTTTTTCTTTTGATGTAAAAAAGTGCCTTGTCACTGCCACTTTTTTATCAGTGTTAGATTATGCAACATGTACTTTATATGAACGCATCGTCTAAGTATCTTCAAATGATTGACACTGTCTATCGTGCTTCTCTGAGGTTTATTACAAATTCTAAAACCAGGACACATCATGGTGACTTGTATTCCAGAGTGGGCTGGCCTGTCCTGTCCACTAGGAGGCTGGGGCACTGGGACACCTTCATCTATAAGGCCATACTTGAACATATATATATATATATATATATATATATATATATATATATATATATATATTGAATATATCTGTAGTTTAATTATGAGAAGAAGTGTTGATTCATATTGTCTGTGATTGAACGAGCATTTGTTCCTCTTTGTGCCATTTGCTCATACAGAGCTGGGAAAAGGGCATTTGTGTACTCTGCTCCGTCCACATGGATCTGCTGCTAAAAGACTGGAAACTGTCTGAACTCATCTGTCTGAAGGCTTTTAAATCCAAACTCTAAGTGCTGGAGAACAACTCAATGACTTGCAGGTGTTTTTCATAGTTGACTTGTCCTGTAAATGATTGTTTGTTGTAACTGTATGAGGTAACTGTATGTTGTAACTATGTGTTGTGTTTCATGCTGTCTCTTGGCCAGGACTCTCTGAAAATGAGGTTCTTAATCTCAATGGGATCCTTTTCTTGGTTAAATAAAAACCAAAAAGTATGTATGTCTGTGTATATATGTGTGTGTGTATGTATATAAATATGTATTTGTGTGTGTATATATATATACATATATGCATGTATATATGTGTGTGTGTATGTATGTATATGTGTGTACGTATGTATGTGTATACATATGTATGTGTGTGTGTGTGTATATATATATATGTATATATATATATATATATATATATATATATATATATATATATATATATATATATATATACAGGGTGGGGAAGCAAAATGTACAATGAACATTTAGTTGTTTTTTCTCAGCAGACACTACGTCAGTTGTTTTGAACCCAAACATATACTGATGTCATAATCATACCTAACACTATTAGCCATACCTTTTCACAAACTTTTGCCCATATGAGTAATCAGGAAAGCAAACGTCAAAGAGTTTGTGATTTGCTGAATGCACTCGTCACACCAAAGGAGATTTCAAAAATAGTTGGAGTGTCCATAAAGACTGTTTATAATGGAAAGAAGAGAATGACTATGAGCAAAACTATTACCAGAAAGTCTGGAAGATACTATTAAAGAAGAATGGGAGAAGTTGTCACCCCAATATTTGAGGAACACTTGCGCAAGTTTCAGGAAGCGTGTGAAGGCAGTTATTGAGAAAGAAGGAGGACACATAGAATAAAAACATTTTCTATTATGGACATTTCCTTGTGGCAAATAAATTCTCATGACTTTCAGTAAACTAATTGGTCATACACTGTCTTTCAATCCCTGCCTCAAACTATTGTACATTTGCTTCCCCACCCTGTGTGTATGTACGTGTATGTATATATGAATGTATGTATATATGAATGTATGTATGTCTGTATCAGAACAGAACAGCCCATTTAAAGTCATGACCTTTAATAGAAATCCAAATCCAAACATAAGGAAACAGGATAAAGGATCTGATGAACCTGCACCAAAACCAGCAGGAGTTCAAAACACAGACCCAGAAAACTGAACACATACACACACACATTTAATACAAGGAAACAGGAAGAGGTAACCATGGATACAGAGCACAGAAATGATCATTTAATGTCCAATAAAGAAGTGACAGAATGACCCCAACAGTAACAGTGGTGTTCAGTAACAGACCAGGAAGAAGAACTAAAGGAAAACTGGACCAGCTGGGACCAGATGAGTCCTCATGGGTTCTGGTCTTCTACTTGTCCTGGTCCTTCATGCTCAGAACCGGGTCCACCAGTTTGTTATGGACATGCATCAGACCTAAAAAGACACAGAGGGGACACAGATCAGACCCATCGTATCCACCGGTGTTACACGCGGAACCCGTCGTGTCTACTGGAGTTACATACAGAACCTGGACATTTAAAACACTAATAAATCACCAGTGGTTTTTCAACAGCGGCCATTTTGGTCAACACTCTGCCTTCAATATTTACTACTATTCCCAGAATGCACCTGTGACAAACCACAGACATATTCAGTACAGTTTCTGTCCTTCTACTGTTCCATGTGAACTGTAGTGTCAACGACAAATAAACATGGGTTTGATTTAATAATCTTTTGTGTTTTATCTCAGTAAATATTTATTTTTTGAATAGACCCACAGTTCTTCTAAACCTGTTTCAGAACACTGGCCTGAATCTGGTCTAAATCTGGTCTAAATATGGTATGAATCTGGTCTAAATCTGATCTGAATCTGATCTGAATCTGGACTGAATCTGGTTTGAGTCTGGTCTAAATCTGGTCTGAATCTGGTCTAAATTTGGTCTGAGTCTGGTCTGAATGTTGAACCCAGTCCTGTTGTAGGAACCAGTGCATGTGTTTGTAGAAAATATACTGTTGAAGAGTTGAAAACCATTAGGATCTGATTATACAGATCTGATTCTAATGATCTGATTATACAGATCTGATTCTAATGATCTGATTATACAGATCTGATTCTAATGATCTGATTATATTGATCTGATTATGATGTGATCATATTGATCTGATTCTAAGGATCTGATTATATTGATCTGATCATATTGATCTGATTCTAAGGATCTGATTATATTGATCTGATTCTAGTGATCTGATTATATTGAGCTGATTCAAATGTTCTGATTATATTGATCTGATTCTAGTGATCTGATTATATTGAGCTGATTCAAATGTTCTGATTATATTGATCTGATTCAAATGACCTGATCATATTGATCTGATTCTAGTGATCTGATTATATTGAGCTGATTCAAATGTTCTGATTATGTTGATCTAATTCAAATGTTCTGATTATATTGATCTAATTATGATGATCTGATTCTAATGATCTGATTATATTGATGTGATCATAATGACCTGATTATATTGATCTGATTATATTGATCTGATTATGATGTGATCATATTGATCTGATTCTAAGGATCTGATTATATTGATCTGATCATATTGATCTGATTCTAAGGATCTGATTATATTGATCTGATTCTAGTGATCTGATTATATTGATCTGATTCAAATGTTCTGATTATATTGATCTGATTCTAATGATCTGATTATATTGAGCTGATTCAAATGTTCTGATTATATTGATCTGATTCAAATGACCTGATCATATTGATCTGATTCTAGTGATCTGATTATATTGAGCTGATTCAAATGTTCTGATTATGTTGATCTAATTCAAATGTTCTGATTATATTGATCTAATTATGATGATCTGATTCTAATGATCTGATTATATTGATGTGATCATAATGACCTGATTATATTGATCTGATTACACTGATCTGATTCTAATGATCTGATTATATTGATGTGATCATATTGATCTGATTCTAATGATCTGATTATATTGATCTGATTATGATGTGATCATATTGATCTGATGCTAATGATCTGATTATATTAATCTGATTATATTTACCTGATTCAAATGTTCTGATTATACTGATCTGATTATATTAACCTCTTCCCCTTGAACTGCCTCCTTACTGTGGTGGGGGAGTTTGAGTGCCCGAATGATCCTAGGAGCTCTGTTGTCGGGGGCTTTATGCCCCTGGTAGGGTCTCCCAAGGCAAACAGGTCCTGGGTGACCGGCCAGACTAAGAGCAGTTCAGAAGCCATGATGGAAAGCAAAACAACAAGGACCGTGATGTCGCCCGGTACGGCGCAGCCGGGGGCCCACCCTGGAGCCAGGCCCGGGGTTGGGGCTCGAAAGCGAGCGCCTGGTGGCCGGGCCTTTGCCCATGGGGCCCGGCCGGGCACAGCCCGAAAGACCAACGTGGGCCTGTCCTTCGGTGGACCCACCACCCACCGAGGGAACCGTAAGGGCTGGATGCATGTGGATTGGGTGGCAGTCAACGGCAGGGGCTCGACGACCCGATCCCCAGACGCAGAGTCTAGCTCTTGGGACATGGAATGTCACTTCGCTGGGGGGAAGGAGCCAGAGCTTGTGAGGGAGATTGAGAGATACCGTCTAGATATAGTCGGGCTCACCTCCACACATAGCCTGGGCTATGGAATCCAACCCCTCGAGAGGGGCTGGACTTTCCACTTCTCTGGTGTTGCCCGCGGTGAGAGGCGGCAGGGTGGTGTGGGCTTGCTCATAGCCCCTCAGCTCAGCCGCCATGCGTTGGAGTTCACCCCGGTTGAACGAGAGGGTCGTGTCCCTGCGCCTTCGGGTCGGGGACAGGTGCCTCACTGTTGTCTGGGCCTACGGGCCCGAACAGCAGTGCAGAGTACCCGGCCTTCTTGGAGTCCCTGGGAGGGGTGCTGGATGGGTGCTCTGACTGGGGACTCCATTGTTCTCCTGGGTGACTTCAACGCTCACGTGGGCAACGACAGTGAGACCTGGAGGGGGGTGATGGGGAGGAACGGCCTCCCTGATCTGAACCGAGTGGTGTTCTGTTATTGGACTTCTGTGCTAGTCACAGTTTGTCCAGAACAAACACCATGTTCCAACACAAGGATGTCCATAAGTGCACTTGGCACCAGGACATCCTAGGCCGGAGGTCGATGATCGACTTTGTTGTCGTATCATCAGATCTCTGACCGCGTATTTTGGACACTCGGGTGAGGAGAGGGGCAGAGCTGTCAACCGATCACCACCTGGTGGTGGGTTGGATCCGCTGGTGAAGGAGGAAACTGGACCGACTCGGCAGGCCCAAATGTGTTGTGAGGGTCTGTTGGGAACATCTGGCAGAGCTCGATGTCAGTGCGGTCTTCAACTCCCACTTCCAGGAGAGCTTCTCCCAGATCCCGGGGGAGGCTGGGGACATTGAGTCCAAGTGGACCATGTTCTCCACCTCCATTGTCGAAGCGGTGCTTGGAGCTGTGGCCGCAGGGACTCCAGTGCCTGTTTGTGGCGGCAATCCCCGAACCCGGTGGTGGACCCCGGAAGTAAGGGATGCCGTCAAGCTGAAGAAGGAGTCTGATGGAGCCTTGTTGGCCCGTGGGACTCCAGAGGCAGCTGATGGGTACCGGCAGGCCAAGTGTGCTGAAGCCCAAGCGGTTGTGGAGGCAAAAACTCGGGTCTGGGTGGAGTTGGGGAGGCCATGGAGGAGGACTATCGGTCGGCCTCGAGGAAATTCTGGCAAACCGTTTCAGCGCCTCAGAAGGGGAAAGCAGTGCACCACCAACACTGTTTACAGTGGAAGTGGGGAGCTGCTGACCTCGACTGGGGATGTTGTCGGACGGTGGAAGGAATACTTCGAGGATCTCCTCAATCCCACTGTCACGTCTTCCATGGAGGAAGCAGAGGCTGAGGTCTCAGAGGTGGACTGGTCCATCACCCAAGCTGAAGTCACCCAGGTGGTTCGCAAGCTCCTCGGTGGCAGGGCGCCGGGGGTGGATGAGATTCGCCCTGAGTACCTTAAGTCTCTGGATGTGCAGGGACTGTCTTGGCTGACACGTCTCTGTAACATGGCGTGGCAGTTGGGGACAGTACCTCTGGATTGGCAGACTGGGTGGTGGTTCCCCTTTTTAAGAAGGGGGGACCGGAGGATGCGCTCCAACTATAGGGGGATCACACTCCTCAGCCTCCCGGGGAAAGTCTATTCCAGGTACTGGAGAGGAGGATCCGGACCGATAGTCGAACCTCGGATTCAGGAGGAACAATGTGGTTTTTGTCCTGGTCGCGGAACCCTGGACCAGCTCTATACCCTCCATAGGGTGCTCCGAGGGTTCATGGAGTTCGCCCACCGGTCCACATGTGTTTTGTGGATTTGGAGAAGGCATTCGACCGTGTCCCTCATGGTATCCTGTGGGATCTGTCTGTTATATTAGATGTCTGTCTGTCTGTTATATTAGATGTCTGTCGTTATATTAGATGTCTGTCTGTCTGTCTGTTATATTAGATGTCTGTCTGTCTGTTATATTAGATGTCTGTCTGTCTGTCTGTCTGTCTGTCTGTTATATTAGATGTCTGTCTGTCTGTTATATTAGATGTCTGTCTGTCTGTCTGTCTGTTATATTAGATGTCTGTCTGTCTGTTATATTAGATGTCTGTCTGTCTGTCTGTTATATTAGATGTCTGTCTGTCTGTCTGTCTGTTATATTAGATGTCTGTCTGTCTGTCTGTATATTAGATGTCTGTCTGTCTGTCTGTTATAATAGATGTCTGTCTGTCTGTCTGTTATATTAGATGTCTGTCTGTCTGTTATATTAGATGTCTGTCTGTCTGTCTGTCTGTTATATTAGATGTCTGTCTGTCTGTCTGTTATAATAGATGTCTGTCTGTCTGTCTGTTATATTAGATGTCTGTCTGTCTGTCTGTCTGTTATATTAGATGTCTGTCTGTCTGTTATATTAGATGTCTGTCTGTCTGTCTGTTATATTAGATGTCTGTCTGTCTGTCTGTTATAATAGATGTCTGTCTGTCTGTTATATTAGATGTCTGTCTGTCTGTCTGTCTGTTATATTAGATGTCTGTCTGTCTGTCTGTCTGTTATATTAGATGTCTGTCTGTCTGTCTGTTATAATAGATGTCTGTCTGTCTGTCTGTTATAATAGATGTCTGTCTGTCTGTTATATTAGATGTCTGTCTGTCTGTCTGTCTGTTATATTAGATGTCTGTCTGTTATATAGATGTCTGTCCGTCTGTTATATTAGATGTCTGTCTGTCTGTCTGTCTGTCAGAGTTGACATCTTCCAACTCAGATCTGTTTGGTTTGCTCTAAAACTCCCTGTGGTGGATCCTCCTGTCCTGGTTCTACTGGACCCACTCAGGACCATCAGAGTTCTGGTACCTTGAAGTACTTGACAGTTGTGGTACCTTTGCAGTACCTGCTAGTGTTCTGGTACCTTTGAGTACTTGAACAGTTGTGGTACCTTTGCAGTACCTGCTGGTGTGTTCTGGTACCTTTGAAGTACTTGACAGTTGTGGTACCTTTGCAGTACCTGCTGGTGTTCTGGTACCTTTGAAGTACTTGACAGTTTTGACCCTCAGTTCCAGCGTGGCGTCTTCGTCACACACGAAGGTGGTTGTTGGATGCTGTTGGAACGCTGACAACCGTCCACATGTGGTTGACCCCCTCCTCTATGGCCCTGGGACAGAGCCAAGGCTTTGTGGGCCCCGGTGATCAGGATCAGAACCTGGAACCAGAACAGAACCAGAACCACAGACCAGGTCACAACACAGAACAGAACCAGAACCACAAAGTGGGTCAGAACACAGAACAGAACCAGAACCAGAACCACAGAACGGGTCAGAACACAGAACAGAACAAAAACCAGAACCACAGAACGGGTCAGCATGGACAAAAGTAGAGGGGACCAGGTTTAGGGTTTGGGCCACATGGGCACCTGGACACCTGGTTTAGAACTGGGGGGTGGGATCCATTCCCCTCCTGCTCTCTACTGCCTTGGTTTGGGTGTTCCAGTCTGACCTGGGTCCATGTGGTCCTTTTAAACAGACCCTGGATGGATGGCCCTCCTAACCCTAACCCTGGGTCCTCTTAAACACACAGTGGATGGATGGTACCTCCTTGGCGTCCATGACGGTGCCCACCCCCACAGTCAGGCCATGGTTGAACCTGGACAGGTCTGACCTGGGTCCTAACCCTAACCCTGGATCCTCTTAAACACACAGTGGATGGATGGTACCTCCCTTGGCGTCCATGACGGTGCCCACCCCCACAGTCAGGGCCATGGTTGGAACCTTGGACAGGTCGTTGTCAAATAAGCGGGCGTTGGCCATGATGGTGTCTTTAGCCAGAGTTTTAACCCTGGTCCTGGAAACCGACTGGAACCAGGCTCATTAAAGGCAATGTGTCCGTCAGGTCCGATACCTGCACACACACCAAAACAAACAAAAAAAACAAAAAAACAAACAAACAAACAAACAGATCAAAACAAGACAAACAAAAGACAATGACAGAAAACAGAAGCAAAACCAACAAGAAAAGCATTCAGAGAGCGCAGACCTCCACCAACACAGACCTGCCTCCTGTGTGTGTGTGTGTGTCTGTGTGTGTGTGTGTGTTAGCAACATAACTCCAAAAGTTATGAACAGATTTTCATGAAATTTTCAGTAAATGTTGATACTGGCACAAGGAAGAAACAATTACATTTTTGTGGTGATCTGGCCTAGCCCCCCACCCCCCAGATGACCACCATTTAATTAATCATTTCTTCCTTGTGAATAAACAGAAGGAAACCCAGACCTCCTAAACACAGCTGGATTCCTCCTGGATCTACTGTTCAGACCTCCTTCAAACAGCTGGATTCCTCCTGGATCTACTGTTCAGACCTCCTAAACACAGCTGGATTCCTCCTGGATCTACTGTTCTTACCTCCTTCAAACAGCTGGATTCCTCCTGGATCTACTGTTTCAGACCTCCTTCAAACAGCTGGATTCCTCCTGGATCTACTGTTCAGACCTCCTTCAAACAGCTGGATTCCTCCTGGATCTACTGTTCAGACCTCCTTCAAACAGCTGGATTCCTCCTGGATCTACTGTTCTTACCTCCTAAACACAGCTGGATTCCTCCTGGATCTACTGTTCAGACCTCCTTCAAACAGCTGGATTCTCCTGGATCTACTGTTCAGACCTCCTTCAAACAGCTGGATCCTCCTGGATCTACTGTTCTTACCTCCTAAACACAGCTGGATTCCTCCTGGATCTACTGTTCAGACCTCCTAAACACAGCTGGATTCCTCATGGATCTACTGTTCAGAACCTCCTAAACACAGCTGGATTCCTCCTGGATCTACTGTTCAGACCTCCTTCAAACAGCTGGATTCTCCTGGATCTACTGTTCAGACCTCCTTCAAACAGCTGGATTCCTCCTGGATCTACTGTTCAGACCTCCTAAACACAGCTGGATTCCTCCTGGATCTACTGTTCAGACCTCGTAAACACAGCTGGATTCCTCCTGGATCTACTGTTCAGACCTCCTAAACACAGCTGGATTCCTCCTGGATCTACTGTTCAGACCTCCTTCAAACAGCTGGATTCCTCCTGGATCTACTGTTCAGACCTCCTTCAAACAGCTGGATTCCTCTTGGATCTACTGTTCAGACCTCCTTCAAACAGCTGGATTCCTCCTGGATCTACTGTTCAAACCTCCTTCAAACACCTGGATTCCTCCTGGATCTACTGTTCAGACCTCCTAAACACAGCTGGATTCCTCCTGGATCTACTGTTCTTACCTCCTTCAAACAGCTGGATTCCTCGTGGATCTACTGTTCATACCTCCTTCAAACAGCTGGATTCCTCCTGGATCTACTGTTCATACCTCCTTCAAACAGCCGGATTCCTCATGGATCTACTGTTCTTACCTCCTTCAAACAGCCGGATTCCTCATGGATCTACTGTTCAAACCTCCTTCAAACAGTTGGATTCCTCCTGGATCTACTGTTCTTACCTCCTTCAAACAGCCGGATTCCTCATGGATCTACTGTTCAAACCTCCTTCAAACAGTTGGATTCCTCCTGGATCTACTGTTCAGACCTCCTACAAACAGCTGGATTCCTCCTGGATCTACTGTTCTTACCTCCTACAAACAGCTGGATTCCTCCTGGATCTACTGTTCTTACCTCCTACAAACAGATGGATTCCTCCTGGATCTACTGTTCAGACCTCCTTCAAACAGCTGGATTCCTCCTGGATCTACTGTTCTTACCTCCTACAAACAGCTGGATTCCTCCTGGATCTACTGTTCTTACCTTCTACAAACAGCTGGATTCCTCCTGGATCTACTGTTCAGACCTCCTTCAAACAGCTGGATTCCTCCTGGATCTACTGTTCTTACCTCCTACAAACAGCTGGATTCCTCCTGGATCTACTGTTCAGACCTCCTTCAAACAGCTGGATTCCTCGTGGATCTACTGTTCTTACCTCCTACAAACAGCTGGATTCCTCCTGCCTCCTGGATCTTCTCTTCGTACTTCTGACACTCCTCCTCCAGGTCGTCTGCGTTTCCGTCCAGGATGTGAGCGTTGGCCGGATTGATGTCGATGTGTTTGAAGAAGTTGTTCCACATGTAGGAGTGGTAGCTCTGGGGGTGACTGCGAGGAAGACCTGCACAACACAAAACACTGTCAGCCAAACAGGTACCAGTACCAGGCATCAGGAACTGGTACCAGTACACAACCAACGCTGTATGCCAAACTGGGACCAGTACCACGCATCAGTTAGTACCAGTACCACACATCAGTTAGTACCAGGACCAGTCATCAGTTAGTACCAGTACCAGTCATCAGTGGACTGAACTCACCCACATACTCGTCCATGTTGAAGGTCTTCACGTACTTGAATGACAGATCTCCACTTCTATGGTACTGGATTAACTTCTGGTAACAGCCGTACGGGGTACTGCCTAGGACACAACACAGGGTCTGGGTTACAGTTAGGCTAACAGAGTGCTGTTACTATAGTACCAGTCTGCTGTTACTATAGTACCAGTCTGCTGTGGCTATAGTACCAGTCTGCTGTTACTATAGTACCAGTTCTGCTGTGGCTATAGTACAGTCTGCTGTTACTATAGTACCAGTCTGCTGTGGGTATAGCACCAGTCTGCTGTTACGATAGTACCAGTCTGCTGTTACTATAGTACCAGTCTGCTGTTACTATAGTACCAGTCTGCTGTGGCTATAGTACCAGTCTGCTGTTACTATAGTACCAGTCTGCCGTGGCTATAGTACCAGTCTGCCGTGGCTATAGTACCAGTCTGCCGTTGCTATAGTACCAGTTTGCCGTGGCTATAGTACCAGTCTGCCGTACTATAGTACCAGTCTGCTGTTACTATAGTACCAGTCTGCTGTTGCCATAGTACCAGTCTGCTGTTGCCATAGTACCAGTCTCCACTCACCTGTGGGCAGTCCCAGGGTAAAGTATCTGTCCTCAGACGGGTTGAACTGGATGATTCTGTTGCAGATGTACTTTGCTGCCCATTCACTGGACTGGGCATAGTCGTCCAGAATGACCAGCCTCATGCTACAGAGTTAAAGGACACCAGTGTTAGACAGAGTTAAAGAACACCAGTGTTAGACAGAGTGAAAGGACACCAGTGTTGACAGAGTGAAAGGACACCAGTGTAGACAGAGTGAAAGGACACCAGTGTTAGAACAGAGTTAAAGGACACCAGTGTTAGACAGAGTGAAAGGACACCAGTGTTAGACAGAGTGAAAGGACACCAGTGTTAGACAGAGTTAAAGGACACCAGTGTTAACAGAGTGAAAGGACACCAGTGTTAGACAGAGTTAAAGGACACCAGTGTTAGACAGAGTGAAAGGACCCAGTGTTAGACAGAGTTAAAGGACACCAGTGTTATTTTATAACAGAATGACCAGCCCTCATCCTACAGGTGGAGGAACAAAGTGAGGGGCGGGGCAGTTGTCAGTCAGGGGTGGGGGCAGTTGTCAGTCAGGGGCGGGGCAGTTGTCAGTCAGAGCGGGGCAGTTGTCAGTCAGGGGCGGGGCAGTTGTCAGTCAGGGGGCGGGGCAGTTGTCAGTCAGGGGTGGGGGCAGTTGTCAGTCAGGGGCGGGGCAGTTGTCAGTCAGGGAATTCAGGTCTGTAAGTGCAGGATGTGATTGGTCAAACAGGTCATGTACTTTAGGTTCCTTTAAATGTAATCAGAGTAAACAGTAATCCCAGATACTCTACAGACAGGATCAGTACACAGCTGCTTTAACACAGTCTGTTGTTTGGGAATCCAGTTTGGACAACAACCATTTGCACATGTATTGTTTTTTTCACCCATGAGGCTAAAGGAAACTTTCAATGTGTTTATTCCCAACACAGTTCTTCGTGTTAAATGAACCCATGCATGTTAGACCTTCTGGAACATCTGTTCATAAATGACCTATGTGACCAAACCTGCAGAACACACTGGATGTGCATTTATCTGCTGTTCACATTCAGCCTGTTCTTTAGTTCTGCTTTGTTCTGGACACTGGGAAACATTCTGAAACATTCTGACACATTCTGACACATTCTGACACATTATAATACACATGTGAACAGGAGATGTGGAACAGAAGCACTTTATGGAAGACACTACTGCCCTGGTCACACTGCAGAAGAGTAAAGGGTTGGGGTTACAGAGTTAAGGGTTACAGGGTTTGGGTTAGAGGGTTAAGGGTTAGGGTTAGAGAGTTAAGGGTTAGGGTAACAGGGTTAAGGGTTAGGGTTAGAGGGTTAAGGGTTAGGGTTAAGGGTTAGGGTTTAGAGGGTTAGGCTTAGAGGGTTACGGGTTAAGATTAGAGGGTTAAGGGTGAGGGTTAGAGGGTTAGAGGGTTAGGTTTTAGGGTTAAGGGCGTTAGAGGGTTAAGGGTTAGGGTTAGAGGGTTAAGGGTTAGGGTTAGAGGGTTAGGCTTAGAGGGTTAGAGGGTTACGGGTTTAAGGTTAGAGGGTTAGGGTGAGGGTTAGAGGGTTAGGTTTTAGGGTTAAGGGTTAGAGGGGTAAGGGTTAGAGGGTTAAGGGTTTGGGCTCATTTCATCAGCTGTCATCTGTTTTGTGTCTAAGCCTAACCCTCTAACCCTTAACCCTCTAACCCTTAACCTAACCCTCTAACCCTTAACCCTCTAACCCTTAACCCTTAAACCTAACCCTCTAACCCTTCACCCTAAAACCTAACCCTCTAACCCTTAACCCTAAAAACCTAACCCTCTAAACCCTTAACCCTAAAACCTAACCACTAACCCTTAACCCTAAAACCTAACCCTCTAACCCTTAACCCTAAAACCTAACCCTCTAACCCTTAACCCTAACCCTAACCCTTAACCCTCTAACCCTTAACCTTAACCCTAAAACCTAACCCTCTAACCCTTAACCCTCTAACCCTTAACCCTAAAACCTAACCCTCTAACCCTAACCCTCTAACCCTTAACCCTAAAACCTAACCCTCTAACCCTTAAACCTAAAACCTAACCCCTCTAACCCTTAAACCTAAAACCTAACCCTCTAACCCTTAACCCTCTAACCAGGCCAGATTAACACTTCATTGTACCCTGGGCAACAATATTCAAGGGCCCCATCATCACAACCCCAGGATCCCTATAATCGGCAAAAATACAGAATAAATCCAGGAATATATGTAAACAATAACCCATACTCCAATATCTAACTATTATCAATTGCATTTTGCTGTACAAATGTGTAAATGCTCGTAGAACTATAAGTGCCACCACTATAGCCTCTTGTCAAGGCCACTCACTTGCAATATGATGAATGAAAACAAAACACATCATCATCATCAGTAAATCTAAAATTGATCCACTACATTAGAAAGAGAGGGAAGTGTCCTCCATTTTCACAAAAAATAAATAAACCATTTCCAAAGTATCCAGTATTTATTTAAGAACACTTTTTGCCAACACAAATGTATTGAATCGTCAGAAAAAGCCCACAGACAAAACACAAACATAATCTGATAGAATCAGATATGAATTTTAAACAGAAATCCCCTTGTCACCTCAGAATTCAACAAGAGAGTTAAAGTAAGTGCAATGTAAACATCTTGAAATCTGCTTTCTCTCAACAATAAACATATCTCAACATTTTCATGGAGCCACCACAAGGAAAAAATAAATATAATGCAGTATAATCTGCTAAAATAAACATTTTGGTCCCAGTTTAACTTTTAAACAGAAAACACATCACAATTCAAGGCATGTCAAGGCAAGGGTTAAACATTTTAATACTAAATACTACATATACTAAATACTATAAACCAGTGCCGGCTGCTCGTCTTTTAGACAGGGGAAGCTCACTGTCGGCTTACATAAAAAAAAAAAAAAAAAAAAAAAAAAAAAAAAAAAACAAAAGAATTAAGAAAATGCTCAGTAACCTTATCGTACCAAGTAGGCGTCTTTTTCAGGGACTGGACCAGTGTCCTCTCAATATCCATAGACCTAGGCTGCTTAGATTGCCTTGGCCATTGTTGTGGGTGTCAGACTTCAGCCTTTTTAAACTACAGATGCTCCTTTCACTCCGACCTAGCCGACAGTTTGATGATTTAACTATCTACAAAACGATATTAAACTCGAACAAAAATGATTAAATTATGGAACTGAAACAAGAAAACGCTGAAACTATGTTAAATTGAAACAAGGAAGTACAATGAGTGTGTTTTATTTACAGTGCAAAAAATGAACGAGTAATTTCGTAGTACTTTCTCTCTTGATTTCCAGCAGAATGCGCGATGTTATTAAACTGAACTGTGTCAGTGAAGGAGTAGATCTGAAAACAGCTGTCAATCAAACGGGATTCAGCCTTTCGACCGATCCTCCAATCAGCACGTGGGATTCTGGCATAGCCCGTTCGAGCTCCGCCCACAGCTCCATTCACCCGCAGAGACACCCGGTGTCCGGGGGCGGGACAACATCGTGGCATTTATCCAATTACCGTCCAGTTTTGACGCAATGAAAAAAACTGTTCCATTCAGTCCCATTGAAGCCCACAGACGGACACAGTCTACGGACAAATGCACTGAGCAGAGATGGAGGAGAAAACAGACACGGGAATGGAGAGAAGTGAACAACAGCGTCCGTTGGTTTGTGATAAAGCTGATTTGAACGAACTCATCTTTGAGATGAACGTGTTCTAACACATTTGTAGTCAATAAAATGTCAACACAACCGACATATTTAACCATTTAATTTTCATAATTTTAGGGGAAGCCGGGCTTCCCTGCAGTCTATGAGAAATCGCCACTGATAAAACATCTGGAAAACCGTCAATTTCTCTCAAAGAAACTTATCTGACCAATACTAAACTTCCCACTTAGCTGCTTCTCCATGTTTGCAATGTTTTGATTCGCGTATGTCGCGTAGTTCTTGACGTCTCACATCCCGCTCAGTGCACGCACGTTGATTTGCGTCACCGCTGATTCGCTTTTTGGACTGACCAATGAGGAGAGGGTCTGAGCTCACGGTCACAGACAGCAGGAGCAGGGTTTGTGTGCAGTGCAATGGCTCCGGGCAGCGGACAGTTTTCATTTATAGCAAAGAGATAACCAGATATTTTCGTTATGCCCGAGCTACCCAGGGCCCTTCAGAGGTCGCGGGCCCCTGGGCAATGCCCAGTTGCCCATATGGTTAATCCGGTCTTGCCTCTAACCCTTAACCCTGTAACCCTTAACCCAGCCCTCATACCTGCATGGACAGCCAAATGGACAGTGTGACGTTCAGGGACATAAAGGCCGGCGGACCACAGACAACGTAGAGCCTTTCAGCCAATCAGAACACCAGAGGGGCGGAACCTTTTCCTCACCTTCTACTGCTGTTGCCGTCACGTCCGCTTCTCTCCTGTTTCGTTCTCCTTTTTTTCAGTTTGTTAATGTTTCTGTCCTTCCTCCTCGCCTTCGGGTTCTGGTTCCGCAGCTCCTTCGTTCAGATTAATGACACTTTAAATCTTTTCCTCAGTCCTCGGTAAATAGCAAGAAAAGCGAAAAAAGCAGCAAAGTTGAGCACTTTAGGCAAACTGACCAAACTGAGATTAAACTAATGAGTTCAATAATCGTTCAATAATCAGTTCAGCAGTTCTGTCCACACAGTATTCAGCAGCTGGATGTTTTACACCTGTTAAACTGGGTTTGTTGTCACAATAGTAGAGTTGAACACACTCAGGTCAGCTGATGCACGGAGTCTGAGCTGTCACGTGACCCAGTGCCTGTCACGTGATTAATAGTACAGTCAGTACGGAAGTCTGTGTGGGCCAAAAAGGACCCGGATATGAGGCGCGAGGGTTTAATAAAGAGTCTGACCATTAAAAACAAATAAATAAAAATAAAGAGTCTAACATAAAATAAAAAATGAAGAGTCTGAACCAAACCAAATGAAATAAACAAATAAATAGTCTGACCTAAAAATGAAGAAAAAGTAAAAAAAATAGTCTGATTATATATATATATATATATATATATATATATATATATATATATATATATATATATAAATAGATAATAGTCTGACATAAAAAAACAATAACATAAAAATAAAGAGTCTGAACTAAACCAAATGAAATAAAAAGTCTGAAATAAAACAAAAATAATCTGACGAAATGAAATTAAAAAAAATTGAGTCTGACAAAAAAAATTGAATAAAAAAAAAAAAGTCTGACACAGTGACAGACAGTAAATTAAACCCATTACTTACTGATCTTCACATGAATTCAATGGATTATTGAAGATATTGATGAAACTGGTTTTCATGTTGAATTAGAGGACTTGATCCACATCACAGGAGTTGAAATGATGAAATGACTAAATATTCACTGTATGAAGGACAGATTTGAACCTATATTTATGAAATCCTGACTGATGATGTGTGATGGTTTTACTGGGCTCCGGTCACACCTGTCAACTTAAAGAGGGTCCGTCTGGTACATGAGGTCCCTCCTTGGTCCTGGTCCCTCCTCGGTCCATGTTCATGGTCTGAATCACCGTCAGTCCCTCTGGTGTGTGGATGTGGGGTTCAGGTTCGATGAAGGGAAGGGCCGTTGGACTCACACATGTACTTTACTCCAAGGTTGTCAAACATGCATTCCCCCCCCCCCCCCCCCCCCCCCCCAAAAGGTTCCAGTCTGACCCCTGGGATGGAGTTACACAGTGTATAAATTCCACAGTCCGGCTGTGGAACTCATTTTAGTGTGGATTCCACATCCAGACCAATCTGATCTACAGTCCAATAACAGCAGAAGAACCCACACAACAGAAGGACTGCAGATTTACTACTGGGTTCGATGGACAAAATAATGTCTGTAAATAATGACAACTACAAATGTTTGTCTTTGTTTTAGTGCCAAAAAATCACATTAAATTGTGAAACTCTTTCCATTTCCAAACTCTCCTGTACCAATAAAATGTGACTAACCTGAACAAATGTGTCCAACCTGAAATGTCTGTATTAAATTCAGTCCAGTTTGAACTCTTTTCTTCCTGTTCCTCAGTGTTTAGTGTCTTTGGAGATCTGATCCAGAATGCACATGGACTAATGAGAAGAGGAGGAAGAAGACTGAGAAAATTACACTACATTTTCTGAAGAAATTTCAGTTTTTTTCAGGTTATTCACATCTTTTTTGTTTGGATAGTTTATTTAAAGTTAGTATTTTTGTAATTTAATGGTTTTTTCACTCAAACACAGACATAAATTTGTCAGTTGGTCAATTTATTTCTGGGTTTCTTCTGTTCTTATTTGACTGGTTGGGTCCACTTGCAGCTCAGATCAGACCTGAATGTGGAAACCTGAACGAACAGCAGTTAGAACCCTGGTGTACACCATCAGAGTGGAATGAATGAGGAATGGATCAATAATGTAAAGTACTTTAGAATCCAATCCATTATTATGAACATTATTATTATATAAAAAACACTAACTAAAAAAACCCAAACACAAACACTCCTTCCATGTTAGTTTTGTGCCAGTAGCTTTGAAACACTAAAGGAAACAGTCAATCTGAATTAAACACAAGTAAAGCCTCGTTCTTGTACACAGTTTATTGATTCACATCCTCCTTGTGTGGGAACATGTACGACCTATTTAAATGTGTGAAGAAAACAGAGTCACTTTAGAGGGAACACAGGGTCCAGAGGTAGAGCAAGGAAACAGGGTCCTGGTGGTCCACTTGGGTCTAGGTGGGTCCGCTTGCCCTGCACAACAGGAGGAATGGATCCACCAGGAACACCCAGGACCGCTGAAAGGGACCACCTCAGTCCTTCTTCTTGTAGTCCTCAAGTGGGCCAGGATCCACCCAGATGGACCCAGGATGGCCAGGGAGAAACAGGCCAGACCCACACCGGTCCTCCTGGACAACAGGCCACAGCAAAAAGAAGAGATTTAAAAAAAAATAATAAAGAAAATAAATAAAAAAACAGTCAACGGATGCCCCGCCCACCAGGAGGCAGAGGACACTCTGCAGTATCCATGTCATCAAACAACACTCATTTATAAAAGACTGAATATGGAAGTGTTTGTGTATAAAAGACTGAACTAATGTGTGAATAGGAAGTGTTTGTGTATAAAGACCGAACTAATGTGTGAATATGGAATGTTTGTGTATAAAAGGACAGAACTAATGTGTGGAATATTGGAAGTGTTTGTGTACAAAAGACCGAACTAATGTGTGAATATGGAAGTGTTTGTGTATAAAAGACCGAACTAATGTGTGAATATGAAGTGTTTGTGGACAAAAGACCGACTAATGTGTGAATATGGAAGTGTTGTGCATAAAAGGACCAAACTAATGGTGAATATGGAAGTGTTTGTGTACAAAAGACCGAACTAATGTGTGAATATGGAAGTGTTTGTGCATAAAAGACCAAACTAATGTGTGAATATGGAAGTGTTTTGTGTACAAAAGACCGAAACTAATGTGTGAATATGGAAGTGTTTGTGCATAAAGACCGAACTAATGTGTGAATATGGAAGTGTTTGTGTACAAAAGACGAACTAATGTGTGATATGGAAGTGTTTTGTGCATAAAAGAACCGAACTAATGTGTGAATATGGAAGTGTTTGTGTACAAAAGACCGAACAATGTGTGAATATGGAAGTGTTTGTGTATAAAAGACCGAACTAATGTGTGAATATGGAAGTGTTGTGTATAAAAGACCGAACTAATGTGTGAATGGAAGGTTTGTGTACAAAGACCGAACTAATGTGTGAATATGGAAGTGTGTTGTGCATAAAAGACCGAAACTAATTGGTGAAGATGGAAGTGGTTGTGTACAAAAGACCGAACTAATGTGTGAATATGGAAGTGTTTGTGTATAAAAGACCGAACTAATGTGTGAATATGGAAGTGTTTGTGTACAAAAGACCGAACTATGTGTGAATATGGAAGTGTTTGTGCATAAAAGACCGAACTATGTGTGAATATGGAAGTGTTGTGTACAAAAGACCGAACTAATGTGTGAATATGGAAGTGTTTGTGCATAAAAGACCGAACTAATGTGTGGAATATGGAAGTGTTTGTTACAAAAGACCGAACTAATGTGTGAATATGGAAGTGTTTGTGTATAAAGACCCAACTAATGTGTGAATATGGAAGTGTTTGTGTACAAAAGACCCAACTAATGTGTGAATATGGAAGTGTTTGTGTATAAAGACCCAACTAATGTGTGAATATGGGAAGTGTTTGTGCATAAAAGACCCAACTAATGTGTGAATATGGAAGTGGTTTGTGTATAAAAGACTGAACTAATGTGTGAGTAGGAAGTGTTGTGTATAAAGACCGAACTAATGTGTGAATATGGAAGTGTTTGTGTATAAAAGACTGAACTAATGTGTGAATATGGAAATGTTGTGTATAAAAGACTAAACTAATGTGTGTGAATGTGTCCAGTTTATTCCAGACCTGCTGCTTCAGCAGATGTTTGCTGGAATAGCTCTTTGGTTTCTACAAACATTTAACAGAAAGCTGGGATATTTTACAACTGGTTATTCAGTATTATTATGATTTCATCTGGTCATTTTCCATGCAGTGTTAAAGTTGTAAATAAGAGTCAAAATGAACGCAGGAAGTCAGTTTTATCTTAACAATCAATCTTTGAAAACAATACAATTTTCTCATTTTTTTGGCTGAAAATGTCATTTTTACCTGAAAATTAACAATATTCACGTTCATACCTGATGAATGAATGAAGACTGAATATAGTCACAATAGTTTATGTTAAAAGTTGCAGTTGTTTCTTTTTTGCTAAATTCAGTGTTCACAGACTCCTAACACAACAGTTTGAGTGGGCCTTCAAACATTAGTGATAGGACCATAAAGTAGGGCTGCACCCAGTCCTGGTCCACGGATTTCGGTACGACCCCTCGGTTCGGGGGCCACAGTGTCGGTTTGGTGTCAGTATGTGTTTAGAGCATAAACACAACAGAACAATGGAGGACATCAATTATAAGATGTTGGACAAAAAATATAAAAAAGAAAAGAAAACCCACAGTATATGGAAAAACAGATGACTGTTTAGACCAGTTTCTGTCAAACTCATGTTAGTTTCAGTTCCACATTCAGCCCAGTTTGATCTGAAGTGGACCAGACCAGTACAACAATAACAGTGAAAAAAAGTACATTATAATGTTTACATCTAAAAACATTTCCATAAAAATCTGAAAAAAAAAACATGAACAACTTGAAATGTCTGAAGAAAACAAGTGTATTTTTAACAATATTCTGCATCAGTTTATCAGTTTATCATTTACACATGTGCATTACAACTGACATTACAAATCCACAAAACATTAGTAACAGGCAGAATATTGGTAAAATTGCATTTAGTTGTCTTAAGACATTTCAGGTTGTTCATATTTGTTCTGGTTATTCACCTTTATTTGTAAAAGGATAGTTTGTTAATGTAAACATTTTCATGTAATTTGACTTTTTTACATTAAAACAAAGATAAAATCTGCTGTTGTCCTTATTTATAGGTTATTATGATACTATTTTACTGGTCTGATCCAACTGAGATCTAACTGTTCTGTATATGGAACCTGAATTAAATGATTTTGACACCACTGATTGTTAATATCTTCATTGTAAGTTTTGCATTTCACTAATTCATCCTACTGGCTGGATTTGGCCCCGGACCGCATATTTGACACCTGTGGTTTAGATGAACATGAAGACATTTCCACCTAAACATGTGCTTGAAATGACAGTAGTGACTGTGGCTCAAGCATCCTCCCATGAAATCTGTGTGGATGGAACCACTGATGTGGAACGTACTGGTATTATTTAAGTTAGAACCACATCAATTCATATGTGATCACTTCAAATTCCATATTATACACTAACAATTTTCTAGATGGATATTGACATTGGAACTATTTATTTATATGTTCAATCTTCAAACTAAATATATTCAGTCACAGTCAACTAAATCACAGAGAAGACTGAAAAAAACAACAAATACAACATGTCATGACTCTGAATCAACTGAAAGGCATATGAGGCAAATAAAAATAAATAAATAAAATATAGGCAAACAAAAAATAAATAAAAATATGAGGCAAACAACGAACAGACCAGTGACCATGAAAGCCCTTCAGTAAAGGCCAGAGAAAACACTAACTCCAACACCAAACCACTTTCACTGTGCACTGATTTAAACCATTTGAACTAAATACACATTTAGTTCGCTGACTTTAGATTTAAACCATTTTAACTAAATACACTTTAGTTCACTGACTGTTCAGACAGCACTTTGACCTCAGCGGCCAAGGACAGCTAGCTGGAGCTAGCTAACAGCCGTACATAGCTAACAGCCGTACATAGCTAACAGCCGTAGATTTATAATTTTACTTTATTTAGGCTACAGCCGTAAATAGCTAACAGCCGTAGATTTTTATTTAATTTATTTAGGCTAACAGCAGTAGATAGCTAACGGCAGTAGATAGCTAGCGGCAGTAGATAGCTAGCGGCAGTAGATAGCTAACAGACGTTGATGATTAGTATTTATTTTATTTAGGCTAATAGCAGTAAATAGCTAACTTCCGTAGATAGCTAACAGCCGCAGTTAGCTCAGAGCCGTACATAGCAAATAGCCGTAGATTATTAATATTCATTTTTATTTTATTTTATTTTACTTAGGCCAACAGCCGTAGCTAGCTAACTTCCGTACATAGCTAACAGCCGTACATAGCTAACAGCCGTACATAGCTAACAGCCGTACATAGCTAACAGCAGTACATAGCTAACAGCCGTAACTAGCTAACAGCCGTAGACAGCTAACAGTTAGCGCCACACGCTGTAACCGAGTACACCGGTGACTTACCACCGCACCGATGACCTCTTTGGCTGGTTTGCTGGAGAGGTTGGCCCTCTGTGTGTGTCCCCGCAGAACATGAGCTGCTCGGCTGGTGATGGTCCTCAAAAACCCAGACATGTTGGTTTGACTCGGTTCTGTCAGAGTTCTCCTCTACTGAGCTGAAGATGATGAAGCATCAAACAGGAAGTGAACGAATGCAGAGGTCACGAGTCTTCTTCTTCTTTTTCTTCTTCTTTTTCTTTGGTTTGATTGCAGCCGGCACTCAGCTTAATATGTGCATTACCGCCACCTCCGGACTGGAGTATGGTACAGCGTAGGGAAAAAAAAAAAAAAAAAAAAAAAAAAAAAAAAAAAAATATAATATATATATATATATATATATATATATTAGATAATATATATATTATATATATATATCCCCCCCCCCCCCATCCACCACCAAATTTCAATCATTTGTTCCTTGTGCCAGGGTTAGAGTCAGGGTTAGTGGTTCTGTTAGGTCAGGGTCAGGGTTAGTGGTTCTGTTGGGTCAGGGTTAGGGTTAGTGGTTCTGTTGGGTTAGGTTAGGGTTAGTGGTTCTGCTGGGTCAGGGTCAGGGTTAGGGTTAGTGGTTCTGTTGGGTCAGGGTTAGTGGTTCTGTTGGGTCAGGGTTAGGGTTAGTGGTTCTGTTGGGTCAGGGTTAGGGTTAGTGGTTCTGTTGGGTCAGGGTCAGGGTTAGGGTTAGTGGTTCTGTTGGGTCAGGGTCAGGGTTAATGGTTCTGTTGGGTCAGGGTCAGGGTTAGTGGTTCTGTTGGGCTGAAACTGAACTCACTCAAACCTACATTTGGAGCGCTCACAGTTCACATCCATCCAAAGCTCTTACAACTAGTTTTATCATTGGAATCTGGTCTGTGTGGGATCACTGTCCCCTGAGGATTTACCCAAAACACCAGCATATGTTTGACCCTCCTAAGTCTTTCTTTCCTTTTACTCCTCCTCCTCCTCCTTCATAAGGCTGATCCTTGGACCTCCTCTTTCTCCTCCTCCTCCATAAGGCAGATCCTTGGACTCCCCCCCCCCCCAGTGTTTTTCAGACTTGTGTCATGGCAGGTTCTAGTTCTGACTCCAGCTCTAGTAAACCTCCTGTTGATCCTTGGACCTCCTCTGTCTCCTCCTCTTCTCTCCTCCTCCTTTATAAGGCTGATCTTTGGACCTCCTCTGTCTCCTCCTCCTCCCTCCTTCATAAGGCTAACCCTTGGACCCCCCCTCAGTCTGTATAGTCCAGTGTTTCTCAGACTTCAGTTATGGCAGGTTTGGTTCTGGTTCTGACTCCAGTAAATCCAGCTGTTGTGTTCGTCCTAATACCTCATCCTCATCTCATTGACTGTAGTTGTGGTCATCGTCTGTTTGGGGGTGGGTCTGGGGGTCTGTCCAGGACCCCCACACCCCCTCCTCCTCCCCCTCTGGACAGAGGTCCATGCCAGCCTTCAGATGACCGGAGCGGGGACTGGAAGGACTTCCGTCTGCCCGCCTACGTTTGGCCAGTCCACTACGACCTGCACCTGGAGCCGGACTTGGACCGGGACACCTACGGGGTACGGTGGAGGTCCACCTGGAGCTGGGCCGGCCCACCAGGCACCTGTGGATGCACATCAGGGACACTTATGTCAGCGCTAAACCCAGGCTGAAGAAGAAGCTGAAGGACCAACAGGAAGTGGAGCTGGACGTCAAAGGATGCTTTGAATACAGACCCAACGAGTACGTGGTGGTGGAGGCGGAGCTTCAGCTGGACGCCACCGCACCTGGAGAGGTCTACGTCCTGAGTCTGGACTTCCAGGGCTGGTTGAACGGATCTGTGGTGGGCTTCTACAGGTCATCTACACCGAACAGGGACAGACCAAGTAAGACTGGCACTCAGATAAATATAAATATAAATATAATAATAAAGTAAGGCCTTCCGCTCAGTCTAACAGTATACATATAAATAAATATAATAAAGTAATGAAGCAGTGACAAAGAACATAACATAAAGTATAAATATTAAATAATACACATGATATAAATATAATATACATATACATGTAATGTTTATAATATAAATGAGGAAAATAAGAGATGACGCAGATGAACCAGTCTGAATGTGGTTACCAACCTTTAATCATGGTTAGGGTTAGGAACAGTATTTAAGGGGATTCTGAAAATGAGCAGGTACTCTAATGATGCCTTCAGGTACTCTAATGATGCCTTCAGGTGCTGTGGGGAACATGATCCTTACCATGTGTGAATTTCAAACGACCAGTGTGTTGTGTTCAAATGCTTTTGTTGTCGTAGTAAACAGCATCATATCATGACTCACATAAATACACACATGACTTTAAAGTGACCTGTCTAACACCTGAATGGACCTGTCTAACACCTGAATGGACCTGTCTAATACCTGAATGGACCTGTCTAACACCTGAATGGACCTGTCTAATACCTGACACGCTGATGGTCAGGATTAGGGCTAACCCAAACCCTAACCTGCTCTTTGGTCCTATCTCTAACCCTAACCCTAACCCTACCCCTAACCCTAACCATCCCACCTGATCTGACCATGACCTTCCTCCAGCATCCACCATCCAGTCGGACACAACTGGACCAGGGTTCATTTCTGGGTTCAATAGTGACCTCATGTTTGTTCGTCCTTCAGTGCAAATAGTGAGCGAACGATGGGTCGCGAACGCAGAGGCTTAACGAACACAAAATCTGTTCATGCACTCATTGCATTCGCTAAACCATCGTTCGCTCACTATTTAATCAGCCCTTTAGCAACGAACTTGGTGAGCGCACACTTTTAATGAACTAGCCCAGAAACGGGATAGTGCATTTGCGTTGTGTTAGGGTTAACAACTAACGCACAAATGCATTTTGCATTGTGTTAGTTGTTGAACAAAGAGCGAGCCCAGAAACGGGATAGTGCAAAATGCGTTAAATAGATGCATTTTGCGTTGGGCTGAACGATTGACGAACTAGTGCAGAAACAAGCCCCAGTTGTGCAGGACCGGTGGTCCAGGATCCCCAAACCCAGGGGGACAGACTGGGTCCATCCTTCATAAGGACTGGTGTCTGTCTGATGTCCAAAGGGTGACATGTTCAGGACTGACCGAAGGCTCTAATGGACATTTACGTGTGTTTTTGTCTAATGGTCATTTACGTGTGTTTTTGTCTAATGGTCATTTACGTGTGTTTTTGTGTTTTTGTCTAATGGTCATTTACGTGTGTGTTTTTGTCTAATGGACATTTACGTGTGTGTGTTTTTGTCTAAATGGGTTGAATGTGTGAACATGAAAAACAGAACTGATCTGATTTGATCAAATGGATTCAATAGAACAAAGAGTGGAACACTGAAGGTGTCCCTGGTGTCCTAGTTTCACACCTCTAACACGTCCTAACCCTAACCCGTCCTTTCTGTTTGTCTCTTCTCTCATCAGGAAAATCGCTGCCACAGATCATGAACCCACAGATGCTCGGAAGTCCTTCCCTGCTTCGACGAACCAAATAAAAGGCAACATACAAGATATCCATCACACATGATGCAGAGTACGAAGCTCTGTCCAACATGCCCCGAGGTAGGGCCGGGTTAGGGTTAGGACCGGGTTAGGGTTAGGACCAGGTTAGGACCGGGCTAGGGTCAGGGTTAGGACCAGTTAGGGTTAGGACCGGGTTAGGTTAGGTTAGACCAGTTAGGGTTAGGGTTAGGACTGGGTTAGGGTTAGAGGTAGGACTGAAGAGCAGGGTTGGGGTTAGGGTTAACCCTAACCCTACCAGTGTAAACAGGAAACATATAAACAGTATAAACAGTTCCTACAGACTTGATGAAGTGGATTTCCATGGTTTTCCAAACTACTGATCCATTTCTTTCATTTCCTCATTCTGTGGAAACTGAACAGATCATTTTTATTCCAGTGAATTACAAAGATGTGTCAACACTGTGAACCCTAAAGACAGGTGGACCTGGTCTAGGATCCACCTGTCTTTATTTCTTTTGGTCCTCTGTGTCCAGGGTGGACCTGGTCTTGGGTCCACTGGTCTAGATGAACCTTTCATCTTTTGTGGTCCTCTTTTTTCAGGGCGGACCTGGTCTTTATCTTTTGTGGTCCTCTTTTCCAGGGCGGACCTGGTCTTTATCTTATGTGGTCCTCTTTTCCAGGGCGGACCTGGTCTTTATCTTTTGTGGTCCTCTTTCCAGGGTGGACCTGGTCTTTATCTTTTGTGGTCCTCTTTTTTTAGGGTGGACCTGGTCTTTATCTTATGTGGTCCTCTTTTCCAGGGTGCCCCCCAGCTCCTTCCCAGTGGTTCAGTGAAGACCTCCTTTGAACGGTCGGTGTCCATGAGCACATATCTGGTCTGCTTCGCTGTTCATCAGTTCACCTACGAGGAGAGAACGTCTGCCAGTGGAATTCCAGTGAGTTGATCTCATGTACACTCACAGTCACTGAAAACTTTCAGACCATATTTTTTGACATAATTTTTATTTCAAACCCTAAACTGGAATTTTTTCACATGAATCATTTGTTTCAGATATTGGCACAGAAACACAAATCTAAAGTTTACAGAAGAATTTCAAAACAAAAACATGAACAGAAGAAAATGTCACCTGACAAACACACAGTCCAACAGTAGCGGTCCTGGTCCTGGATCTTGGTCCTGGTCCTGGACTTTGTGGTCTATGTTCTCCAGAGCCTGTGTTGTTGTGGCGTTCAACCAGGTTTGGGACCAGCCCATACATAGTCCTGGACTCAAAGCGTCCTCCTCCATACCCAGGTCTAACAGTAGTGGTCCTGGTCCTGGTCCTGGTCCTAGTCCCATACATAGTCCTGGACTCAAAGCTCCTCCTCCATACCCAGGTCCAACAGTAGCGGTCCTGGTCCTGGTCCCATACATAGTCCTGGACTCAAAGCATCCTCCTCCATACCCTGGTCCAACAGTAGCAGTCCTGGTCCTGGTCCCATACATAGTCCTGGACTCAAAGCGTCCTCCATACCCACGTCCAACCCACAGATGTTCAGGTGACAGCGTGGCATGATGCTGTTGACTGGACTAACACTGGTGTCCTTATCCCTCTGCCAAGGCAGATCAGTGGGCCCCCGTGGCCCCCCGTGGCCCCCCTACCCCCAATCACCAAAATGTAATCATTTGCTCCTTGTGCCAGTATCAACATTTACTGAAATTTTCATCCAGATCTGGAGCACTGATTTGCCTTGGCCGAGGTCTGCGCTCTCCGAGTGCTTCTAGTTTGGGCCTTTATATAGGCCTTTTTTGGGCCTTTATAAAGGCCTTTTTTGGGCCTTAATAGGCCTTTTTGGGCCTTTATAAAGGCCTTTTTTAGGCCTTTATAAAGGCCTTTTTGGGCCTTTATATGGCCTTTTTTGGGCCTTTATAAAGGCGTTTTTGGGCCTTTATAGGCCTTTTTTAGGCCTTTATAAAGGCCTTTTTTGGGCCTTTATATAGGCCTTTTTCGGCCTTTATAAAGGCCTTTTTTGGGCCTTTATATAGCCTTTTTTGGGACTTTATATAGGCCTTTATAAAGGCCTTTTTTGGGCCGTTATATAGGCCTTTTTGGGCCTTTATAAAGGCCTTTTTTGGGCCTTTATAAAGGCCTTCCGAACCAGTCCTCAGATTGTGCACAGACCCACTGAGTATTACTCATATGCATTTGTTCCACTTTTCCAAACAAAATGTGAATGAACTGTGACAACATGAACACTGATGATGATCTGAACGAGCAAACTAAGACGACAAATGAACTGTGAAGAATGACAACCAACGACAAGTAGAAATATACAGACATTTATACAAGTAGAAATATACAGACATTTATACAAGTTAGAATATACAGACATTTATACAAGTACAAATGTACAGACATTTTACAAGTAGAAATATACAGACATTTATACAAGTACAAATATACAGACATTTAGATCTCAGAGTCTCTACTGACTGTCCGTCTGTATCAGGTTTCCTGTTTTGTTGCTGCTGACAGAAGTGGTTTCATGGTTTGAATTCTTCTTTCTCTTGTTTAGTTCCCACTAATCCTCCAGATGTTGTGTGTTTGTGTTTTGTGCGTGTTGTGTGTTGTGTGTTTTGTTTCCAGTTGAGGATCTACGCCCAGCCCAGTCAAATACACACTGCAGAGTATGCAGCTAAAACCACCAAGATCATCTTCGATTACTTTGAGGAATATTTCAACATGAGCTACAGCATCTCTAAATTGGTAAAGTTATCCTGAACTGCTCTGACTGAAGTATCTGAGTACAGATGAGTATAGATTACATTTGGTGTTAAAGTGGGTAAAGTTATTCTGAACTGCTCTGACAGAAGTATCTGAGTACAGATGAGTAAGATTACATTTGGTTTTAAACTGGGTAAAGTTATTCTGAACTGCTCTGACAGAAGTATCTGAGTACAGATGAGTAATAGATTACATCTACTGTTAAACTGGGTAAAGTTATTCTGAACTGCTCTGACTGAAGCATCTGAGGTACAGAGAGTAATAGATTACATCTGGTGTTAAACTGGTAGTGAACACCAACTGGAGTCCATTTCATTTCATTCATGAATCCTTACAGTGTGGTTTCATTTTCCTAGGACTGGAATTTGACAGAACTAGAATATTTCAGATTTCAGGACAGTGGTGCAGTGGGTTAGGGTTAGGGTTAAGTAAGTATGTAGTAAATTTTATTTATAGAGCACTTTTCACAGACAGAGTCACAAAGTGCTTCATCAAATCAAATCAAAATCAAATCAAGTTTACAGAAACCCAACACAATCCTCCAGGAGCAAACACTGGTGACTGGTGACAGTGGAAGGAAACAGTACCTTTAACAGCAGAACCTGGAGCAGAGCCAGACTGAGGAGGATGGACGAGTGACAGGACCAGCTGGGTTAGAGAGAGAGGAAAGGAGGAGAAAAGAGAGCGATAGAGATATGGAGAGACAAGGGGAAGGGGGGAGGTAAGGGAGACACATGGAGTACATGTAACACTGTAAAGTAGCAACTTTACACTGTGAAAAACATACAACGGTGCAAGTAGAATACAATTAGAATGCCTGTAAAACCCAACAAAGAAACCATTAAGACAGTTTATGATGAACACATAAAGTGTAATCAGTCTGTGGTGGTCCTGGGTCAGGTGGGAAACTAAAAGCCTGTTTGAACAGGAGGTTTGGAGGTGCTTTTTAAAACTCTGTACAGAGTCCATGGACCGTAAGTGTAGAGGCAGCTCATTCCACAGACGTGGTGCCACAGCTTTAAAGGACCTGTCAGCCTGTGTGCTGAAACAAGTGTGTGGAACCATCAGCAGGTGTGTGGAACCATCAGTAGGTGTGTGGAACCATCAGTAGGTGTGTGGAACCATCAGCAGGTGTGTGGAACCATCAGCAGGTGTGTGGAACCATCAGTAGGTGTGTGGAACCATCAGCAGGTGTGTGGAACCATCAGCAGGTGTGTGGAACCATCAGCAGGTGTGTGGAACCTTCAGCAGTGTGGTGGAACCATCAGCAGGTGTGTGGCCATCAGCAGGTGTGTGGAACCATCAGCAGGTGTGTGAACCATCAGCATGTGTGGAACCATCAGTAGGTGTGTGGAACCATCAGCAGGTGTGTGGAACCATCAGCAGGTGTGTGGAACCATCAGTAGGTGCTGTTCTGAAGACCTCAGGCTACAAGTCCAGCTGTAGGGCTGAATCAGGGCAGTCATGTATGCAGGGGCCTGGCCATGTAGAGCCCAGAAAGTTAGAACCAGAAGTTTGAAATGAAAACGATCTAAAAAAAGAGCCAGTGGAGTGATTTAAGAATGGGAGTGATGTGGGCTCTCGGTTTGTGCGGGTCAGAAGGATTCAGCAGAGTTCTGGAAAAACTGTAGACTGGCCAGCTCCTTCTGTTTAAACACATGAACAGGCTGTTCAGTAGTCTGTTTAAACACATGAACAGGCTGTTCAGTAGTCTGTTTAACAGTGAACAGGCTGTTAAGTAGTCTGTTTAAACAGGTGAACAGACTGTTCAGTAGTCTGTTTAAACACATGAACAGGCTGTTCAGTAGTCTGTTTAAACAGGTGAACAGACTGTTCAGTAGTCTGTTTAAACACATGAACAGGCTGTTCAGTAGTCTGTTTAAACACATGACAGCTGTTCAGTAGTCTGTTTAAACAGGTGAACAGACTGTTCAGTAGTCTGTTTAAACACATGAACAGGCTGTTCAGTAGTCTGTTTAAAACATGAACAGGCTGTTCAGTAGTCTGTTTAAACAGATGAACGGGCTGTTCAGTAGTCTGTTTAAACGGGTGAAACGGCCGTTCAGTAGTCTGTTTAAACGGGTGAACGGGCCGTTCAGTAGTCTGTTTAAACGGGTGAACGCCGTTCAGTAGTCTGTTTAAACGGGAACGGGCGTTCAGTAGTCTGTTTAAACACGGGCCGTTCAGTAGTCTGTTTAAACGGGTGAACGGGCTTCAGTAGTCTGTTAAACGGGTGCCGTTCAGTAGTCTGTTTAAACGGGTGAACAGGCTGTTCAGTAGTCTGTTTAAACGGGTGAACGCGTTCAGTAGTCTGTTTAAACGGGTGAACTGGCCGTTCAGTAGTCTGTTTAAACGGTGAACGGGCCGTTCAGTAGTCTGGTTTAAACGGGTGAACAGGCGTTCAGTAGTCTGTTTAAACGGCCCGTTCAGTAGTCTGTTTAAACGGTGAACACTGTTCAGTAGTCTGTTTAAACGGGTGACGGGCCGTTCAGTAGTCTGTTTAAAGGGTGAACAGTTCAGTAGTCTGTTTAAACGGGTGAACGGGCTTCAGTAGTCTGTTTAAACGGGAACAGCGTTCAGTAGTCTGTTTAAACGGGTGAACGGGCCGTTCAGTAGTCTGTTTAAACGGGCCGTTCAGTAGTCTGTTTAAACGGGTGAACGGGCCGTTCAGTAGTCTGTTTAAACGGCCGTTCAGTAGTCTGTTTAAACGGTGAACGGGCCGTTCAGTAGTCTGTTTAAACGGCCGTTCAGTAGTCTGTTTAAACGGTGAACGGGCCTTCAGTAGTCTGTTTAAACGGTGAACGGGCCGTTCAGTAGTCTGTTTAAACAGGCCGTTCAGTAGTCTGTTTAAACGGGTGAACGGGCCGTTCAGTAGTCTGTTTAAACGGGTGAACGGGCCGTCATAGTCTGTTTAAACAGGTGGACAGGCTGTTCAGTAGTCTGTTTAAACAGGTGACAGACTGTTCAGTAGTCTGTTACAGAAGACACAAAATTGTGAACGATCATCTCAAGCTCATTGATGGACACCATAGACCTAGTTTGGAGATGTTGGGAGTTTGAAGAAACAGTTTTTCACCAGGTGTTTGGAGTAGTATTCTAAAGACATGGCCTGGTCAAAGATGAGACCCAGATTCCTCAGTTTGGTCTTTACCGAAGAGCTTAGGGTTAGGGTTAGGGTTGGTCTGGTTTCTATCTCTACCTCTAAGACAGGTCTGTGTGGGTTCATTCAGGTCTGGAGTTGGTCCCCAAGCAATTTCAAGCAGCTTCTTATTTCAGGTTGTTCATGCTGATTACCTCCAGGAGGGATTGGGATCACTTTGCTTTGTGTGTTTGTTTGTGTGTTTGTTTGTTTGTTAGCAAGATACAATCAGAAAGTTATGGACAGATTTTCACGAAATTTTCAGTAAATATTGATATGACACAAGGAAGAAATGATTACATTTTGGTGGTGACTGGGGGGGGGGGGACGACAGATCTGTCTTGGCGGAGGTCTGCGCTCTCTGAATGCTTTTCTTGTTGCTAATATAAAACTAGGCATCATCATGTTGTTTTCTGGGGCAATAAAATGAATGAACCTTTGGTCATGCAATAAAAATACCACGATCTGTCATTCAGTGAACACGACTATAACCAGTGTTCAGAACTCAACCTCCTCCCCCACCCACCACCACCATGAACAGTGTATATGTGTGGATCCACTCTTTCTGTTTAAATCCAACAGTTTCCAGTTGTTCCATACAGCAGAAACAGTTGAATCTGGTCCCAGTCTTGGTCTGTCCAATTAGATTCAATTCACATCAATATTAGTTGAGTTCTAATTTTAAATGTGTGGGAAATGGGATTTTCAATGTTCAGTGTAAATGTCCACAGAGTCCGCATTCCTCAGTGGATGTGGACAATTTAGTTCCACATACAAGAGATTGTTCTAAGCTACAGGTGGATCCAACTGGAGGAGAATCGGAGTCGTTTGGAATTTTGATGAATTTTGGAAAATTGTAGATGTTGTGACCTTGCTGTGACCTTGAACTTTGTCCTACTGGGACCAAAATGGAATGGGTTGGTCCCAGGGCCTAGGCCTATCTGTGGGGAAGATTTGGGAAAGATGGGTGGAAGAGTTTTACACTAAAGATGAACAAACAAACACAAACAAAAAAACAAACAAACACACAAAGCAAAGTGATCCCAATCCCCCTGGTGGAGGTAAATATGCGACAGACTGGACCAGGAGGATTCAGCACAGAAGAAGAATCAGAAAAGGCTGATGTTCACGACACGCTGCATCAACACAGAAGTGGAGAAGGTTGACAGGTAGGGCAACGGTGTACAGGCAACAGGGACGACCACAGAAAACGGGATGACCACAGGCAAAAGGGACGACTACAGGCAACAGGGACAACCACAGGCAACAGGGACGACCAGCAACAGGGACGAGCACAGCCCTGAGAATGCTGTCAAACAAGGCAACGATTGTTCTGAGTCTGGAGTGGATCCAACAGAACCAGTGCAGACTCCTTCTGTCAAACACCTGGGGCCTTATGTATAAAGACTTGCGTGGATTTCATACTGAAACCTGGCGTACGCCCAAATCCAGAAAAGTCCGAACGCACAAAAAAATCCAGATGTATAAAATGAGCGTACGCCTGAATCCACGTACACTTCCTTTATTCATCCCAATCAGCTGGAATTGAGCGCATATTTGGAGTACCTGACTCCTCCCTCTCCACCCCACATTTAAATATGCAAATTAGTATAAACGGGGTCTGCAGTGGGATTCCCTCTGGGACTCCCCTGTCTGCAGGATCAGATGATGACGTCAAGGTGGACGCGAAGCGGAGGATGAAACAGGCGGAAGAAGAAAAGAGACGAACTGAGACTGAGCAGAAAGTGGACGATACTGTGGTGACACTGGTCTGACAGGGCTGATGCAGATCACCCCCAGGTAAATGTGTATTTAGTATTTGTGTAACTTACACATTAGTTTATTCTACAGGTCATACACAGTCTGATCACAGCCAAACAAGATAAAAGTTCATGTGTAATCATGTCAGGAAATCAAAGAGGAAATCCTACACTTTGACTCCTGTTGAATCACTCCAATTATTATTTTCCAACAGTGAGACAGCAGACGCTCAGACCCAGGACCATCCTCCTGTCACAGAGGCTTCTGTTGACTCCAGTGTTAGCCGGTCCTCCGGTCCGCCACAGCCCACTGCTGATGTCCATCTGACCGTGTCCAGAACACCAACACGGTCTGTGCTGACCCAAGTCACATTAGGACATCGAGTGGACAATCGGTGGAGTCAATGAGCAACTGGACCGACTCATAAATGTTCTGACAGACATGAACAGTACATGAAATGCATTTATCAACCAGTGAATTTTGGGTCCTTATCCCTTTATATGGTTGTTGCTGAATGTCCTCCTGGGCAGGATTGGCATTGATGGGTTCAGGGTTGGTTCTGGTTCTGGTTCTGGTGGTGGATGTGCTGCTCTGACAGTAGGATGACGTGTCGGTGTGTTCATTGTTCATCTGTGTATCTCTGATGTGCACATCAATCGGAGAAATGACCATTTTCACATTATTAACAGTTCCTCAGTGTTTCCTCTGTGTCTCCAAAGGTTCCAAACACTAGAAATGTGCGTACTCCAGCTATGGACTTGGCGTGAAGGAGCGCACATTTCCACGGTCATTTCACTCTTTATACATCTGAACATGAGCGTGGAAAAGGGCATACGCCAGGTTTTTGTGTACGCACGCTTTATACATGAGGCCCCTGGACTGAGCAGCAGAAGAAGAAAAACAAAATAAGGAACAAACTGGTCATAAATGTACAAAAATAAGCAGCAAAATCAATAAAAATGAACAGTAAATGAGATAAAAAGAATAAAACTGATCAAAATTGGCAAGAAAATGAATAAAAAGTGTAAATAAGTATCACAGCGATCCAGGATGTCGGTAATCAAACACAGTTCTCATAGTTAGAAGTTAAAGGGTAAGACTAACCCTGGGAAGTCTGACGTGGTTTGTGGTCCTAGTGGTACTGGTTCCATCCCTACAGGTGTTTGTGATCACATCCAGGTCCAGGTCCTGCTCAGGTCCCAGATGAGTTGTGTTTTTGTATCTTTACTTCCTGTTTGTGGTTTGCTGGTGTCTGTCAGATGCAGTCTGAGTGTCTGTTGGGTTCATTGTGTTTGTCGTTGTATTCCAGACATGATCGCCATCCCAGACTTTGGAACCGGTGCCATGGAGAACTGGGGCCTGATCACTTACAGGGAGACCAACCTGCTGTACGACCAGCTCCAGTCCTCCTCCTACAACAAGCAGAGAGTGGCCAGTGTCATCGCCCACGAGCTGGTCCACCAGGTACCCCTTGAACAAGTCTGGTCCACCAGGTAGCCCTTACACAAGTCTGGTCCACCAGGTACCCCTTCCACATCTGAACCCATGAGCTGGTCCACCAGGTACCCCTTCCACTAGTCTGGTCCACCAGGTACCCCTTCCACTAGTTTGCACCCCTGTAGAATCCATCTGGTCTACAGGGTCAGGGTCACCCCGGACAGGCTGTGGTCTGAGGCGGACCCTGCAGACCTGGGTGAATCCTGTTAGAACTCCACACTGAACCTGAACCCATCAGCAGTCTGATCTTAGCAGTGATTCCAGAACAGTCCGAACTGTGAGTAAAGAACAGACACAAACTGCTGTTAGTGAGGAGGTGTGGTCCACCTGCTGGAGGGAGGAGTCATCATTTCAAAAGCTGTGATTGGCTGATCCTAAAGCTAGAAAAAAATAGACTTTTGGTGATAATGGGTAAAGGATGGACCCTCAAATGGATAAACTGAATCATAGACTCTAATCTAATGAAGACTGTGGAATTGTAAATAATATTTCACATAAAAGAAAAGATCTGTTCAGTGAACAGTAAGATATATTTTAAAATGATCGACAACATCTGTGAAAAACTCAGGCCCACTGGCACAGTATCCACACACTGAGACTTTTATTTATTTGTTCAGATTATTTGGCATGTTGGTAATTTTTGCAACTTACACTTTCAACATTTCACCTCAGTTTGGTTTTAACCAGGGTAGAGCTTTCATCGGTGTCTGTGATTACTGAGCATCCTCAGGAGGTTGAGACCCTAACCCTGACCCTAACCCTGACCCTGACCCTGACCCTAACCCTGACCCTGACCCTTACCCTAACCCTTACCCTGACCCTAACCCTGACCCTGACCCTAACCCTGACCCTAACCCTGACCCTGACCCTAACCCTGACCCTGACCCTAACCCTGACCCTTACCCTGACCCTAACCCTGACCCTAACCCTGACCCTTACCCTTACCCTAACCCTGACCCTGACCCGACCCTAACCCTGACCCTGACCCTGACCCTGACCCTAACCCTGACCCTGACCCTAACCCTAACCCTGACCCTGACCTAACCCTGACCCTAACCCTGACCCTGACCCTGACCCTGACCCTAACCCTGACCCTGACCCTGACCCTGCAGATGGAGGGTTGGGACAGACCCAGGTCATCACTGCTGCATTGGTGCCTTTTCCCTGTTGTCAAATCCCTCAGTGTTGTGATGTCTTTCATTTGGGTGGTGTTCCATTGTGGTGTTGGGTTGGAGAAGTAAGAGCATCTGCAATGAGATCAACCACAAACAGGATTCTGCACCATCCCATCTGTAACCTTTAGTGAATTCACTGTCATCCAGTGTTTGCAGAATCTCCCTCCTACCTCTAACATTTTGTCCTCTGCTTAAGGAACTCCTCTTCCCCTTAAAAGTCCCTTCCCCTCAAAGTCCTCTTCCCCTTAAAAGTCCTCTTCCCCTTAAAGTCCTCTTCCCCTTAAAAGTCCTCTTCCCCTTAAAGTCCTCTTCCCCTTAAAAGTCCTCTTCCCCTTAAAGTCCTCTTCCTGCTCTGAACAGATCTCACCTTAGGAGTTCTCTTAAGGACTAGGATTCTTTAAGAATAGCTTTTATCTTTACTAGGATCCACTCTGCATTTTTGGGGGAAATTCTAAGAAAACATCAGGATTCTAAGAATTGTCTTAGAATTTGGAAACTAGGAACAACTCTGCACCAAGAATCTGTAGGAATATGAGCCCAGATGGATAATCCATGTATTCACACAGATGGAGGAGCTGCTCTCCTGTTCATCTGAATCTGATGGATGAACTAAGGGTCAGGGTCAGGGTTAGGGTCAGGGTCAGGGTTAGGGTCAGGGTTAGGGTCAGGGTCAGGGTCAGGGTTGGTTCAGTCCAGGGTCAGGGTCAGGGTTAGGGTAGGCTGTTGGTTCAGTCCAGGGTCAGGGTCAGGGTTAGGGTCAGGGTGTTGGTTCAGTCCAGGGTTAGGATTAGGGTTAGGCTGTTGGTTCAGTCCAGGGTCAGGGTCAGGGTTAGGGTCAGGGTGTTGGTTCAGTCCAGGGTCAGGGTCAGGGTCAGG
Organism: Sphaeramia orbicularis; assembly: GCF_902148855.1. NCBI lineage: Eukaryota > Metazoa > Chordata > Actinopteri > Kurtiformes > Apogonidae > Sphaeramia > Sphaeramia orbicularis. The sequence continues at coordinate 266,398 of NW_021941486.1, read as the reverse complement.
GTGTTGGTTCAGTCCAGGGTCAGGGTTAGGGTTAGGCTGTTGGTTCAGACTGATGCCTGCGTTGACATGTGTTAGTTGAATGTGACTCCGCCCACAGACAGGTCCCAGTTCACAGGTCAGGTTCAGGTGGTTTAGATGGTTCAGGTAGTTCAGGTGGTCCAAGTGGTTTAGGTGGTCCAGGTGGTTCAGGTGGTCCAGGTGGTCCAGGTGTGCCCCTGTAGTTGCAGTGTTTCTGATGTGCAGACAGTTCCTTCTCAGATCTGAGCAGGTTTATGAGCAGATAACAGACCTGTAGGCAGTGTGTCAGCTTTTATGAACTGGTGTACAGATAACAGTCTGTGTGTCAGCTTTTATGAACTGCTGTACAGATAACAGTGAGGGTTCAGACCCAGTCCTGTCTTTGATCCAGTCCTTAGGGTTAGGGTTAGTCCATCCTTAACCTTGAACTGTCAGTGGTTTTACACACCCAGATCAGCTCATTCTCACTAATCATTAATTTCATTCTTTGCTGTGGACAGCTGAACTTCCACACAGTCTAACCCTGGTACATGTCCATGTGTGTCTAACCCTAACCCTGTCTAACCCTAACCCTGGTACATGTCCATGTGTGTCTAACCCTAACCCTGTCTAACCCTAACCCTGTCTAACCCTAACCCTGGTACATGTCCATGTGTGTCTAACCCTAACCCTGTGTAACCCTAACCCTGGTACATGTCCATGTGTGTCTAACCCTAACCCTGTCTAACCCTAACCCTGTCTAACCCTAACCCTAACCCTAACCCTAACCCTAACCCTAACCCTAACCCTGTCTAACCCTAACCCTGTCTAACCCTAACCCTGTTCCAGCTCCATTCAAATACACATCACTTCTGCTGTCGTACAGAGGGACATCTGGATCTGCTCCTCCTACCTGCACTGACCCAGGGTTAGGGTTAGGGTCACTCCTTCAGGGTTAGGGTTAGGGTCACTCCATCAGGGTTAGGGTTAGGGTCACTCCATCAGGGTTAGGGTTACGGCCACTCCATCAGGGTTAGGGTTAGGGTCACTCCTTCAGGGTTAGGGTTAGGGTCACTCCATCAGGGTTAGGGTCACTCCTTCAGGGTTAGGGTTAGGGTCACTCCATCAGGGTTAGGGTTAGGGTCACTCCATCAGGGTTAGGGTTAGGGTCACTCCATCAGGGTTAGGGTTAGGGTCACTCCTTCAGGGTTAGGGTTAGGGTCACTCCATCAGGGTTAGGGAGGGTCACTCCATCAGGGTAGGGGTCAGTTCCATCCCTACGCACTAGGCTTTCTGAGGCCAGATACTCTCACAGGTGGTTTCACACTGGTGGAACCACCTGCCCCACAACCACAGCAGGGTGTCCCTCTCAGGGTGTCCCTCTTAGAGGTGTCCCTCTCAGGGTGACCGTCTAAGGGTGACCGTCTCAGGGGTCCCTCTTAGGGGGTCCCTCTCAGGTGACCCTCTCAGGGTGTCCCTCTCAGGGGTAACCCTCTCAGGGGTGTCCCTCTCAGGGTACCCTCTCAGGGGTGTCCCTCTCAGGGTGACTCTCTCAGGGTGTGCCGCTCAGGGTGACCCTCTCAGGGGTAACCCTTAGGGGTCCCTCTCAGGGTGACCTCTCAGGTGTGCCGCTCAGGGGTGACCCTCTCAGGGTAACCCTCTCAGGGTGACCCTCTCAGGGCTTCCCCTCTCAGGGGTTCCCTCTCAGGTCCACCTTCTCTCTTAACCAACCAAAATAAAATTCCGCTCTTTTTTTTTTTTTTTTTTTTTTTTTACAAGATAATTATCTCATTAATTTGGAAAAACAGAGCCAAAATTTTTTTTTTTTGTGTGAATTCAATACACTTCTGTGAAATAAACCTCTGGTTACAAAACAAAATTGTGTGTGTGGTGTGTGTGTGTACATATGTCTGTACATATGTACATATGTATAGGGTTAGAGTTCAGGTTAGAGTTCAGGTTAAAGTTCGGTTAGAGTTCAGGTTAAAGTTCAGGTTAGAGTTCAGGTTAGAGTTCAGGTTAGAGTTCAGGTTAAAGTTCAGGTTAGAGTTCAGGTTAAAGTTCAGGTTAAAGTTCGGGTTAGAGTTCGGGTTAGAGTTCAGGTTAGAGTTCAGGTTAAAGTTCAGGTTAGAGTTCAGGTTAAAGTTCAGGTTAAAGTTCAGGTTAGAGTTCAGGTTAAAGTTCAGGTTAGAGTTCAGGTTAGAGTTCAGGTTAAAGTTCAGGTTAGACTTCAGGTTAGAGTTCAGGTTAGAGTTCAGGTTAAAGTTCAGGTTAGAGTTCAGGTTAGAATTCAGGTTAAAGTTCAGGTTAGAGTTCAGGTTAGAGTTCAGGTTAGAGTTCAGGTTAAAGTTCAGGTTAGACTTCAGGTTAGAGTTCAGGTTAGAGTTCAGGTTAAAGTTCAGGTTAGAGTTCAGGTTAGAGTTCAGGTTAGCTCGTGGCTAACTCAGTATCATTCTCTTCATTAGACAGATGAGTCAGTGTTGGATGCTGGTGCAGTTTCTTCTTGTGTCTAAAAAGTTGAAGCAGTGTTGTTTGTCTCCTCCTCTAACCCTAACCCTAACCCAAACCCTAACCCTAACCCAGTGGTTCGGGAACATTGTGACCATGGACTGGTGGGACGACCTTGGCTGAATGAAGGCTTCGCCAGTTTTTTTAGTACGTAGGAGTGGAGAGCAGAACCAGACTGGAGCATGGTGAGTGTTTAGAACCAGAGAGTAGACAGGTCCACTGTAGTCTGACAGTAGACAGGTCCAATTAAAGACTGTCAGTAGACAGGTCCAACTGTAGACTGACAGTAACAGGTCCAACTGCAGACTGACAGTAGACAGGTCCAACTGCAGACTGAGTAGACAGGTCCAACTATAGTCTGACAGTAGACAGGTCCGACTGCAGACTGACAGTAGACAGGTCCAACTGCAGACTGACAGTAGACAGTCCGACTGCAGACTGACAGTAGACAGGTCCGACTGCAGACTGACAGTAGACAGGTCCAACTGCAGACTGACAGTAGACAGGTCCAACTGCAGACTGATAGTAGACAGTCCAACTGAAGACTGACAGTACGGTCCAACTGTAGTCTGACAGTAGACAGGTCCGACTGTAGACTGACAGTAGACAGGTCCGACTGCAGACTGACAGTAGACAGGTCCGACTGCAGACTGACAGTAGACAGGTCCAACTGCAGACTGACAGTAGACAGGTCCAATTAAAGACTGTCAGTAGACAGGTCCAACTGTAGACTGACAGTAGACAGGTCCAACTGCAGACTGACAGTAGACAGGTCCAACTGCAGACTGACAGTAGACAGGTCCGACTGTAGACTGACAGTAAACAGGTCCGACTGCACACTGACAGTAGACAGGTCCGACTGCAGACTGACAGTAGACAGGTCCGACTGCAGACTGACAGTAGACAGGTCCAACTGCAGACTGACAGTAGACAGGTCCAACTGTAGTCTGACAGTAGACAGGTCCGACTGTAGACTGGCAGACTGACAGTAGACAGGTCCAACTGTAGACTGGCAGACTGACAGTAGACAGGTCCAACTGCAGACTGACAGTAGACAGGTCCAATTAAAGACTGTCAGTAGACAGGTCCAACTGTAGTCTGACAGTAGACAGGTCCAACTGCAGACTGACAGTAGACAGTCCAACTGCAGACTGACAGTAGACAGGTCCAATTAAGACTGTCAGTAGACAGGTCCAACTGTAGTCTGACAGTAGACAGGTCCAACTGTAGACTGACAGTAGACAGGTCCGACTGCAGACTGACAGTAGACAGGTCCGACTGTAGACTGACAGTAACAGGTCCGACTGCAGACTGACAGTAGACAGGTCCGACTGCAGACTGACAGTAGACAGGTCCGACTGCAGACTGACAGTAGACAGTCCAACTGTAGACTGACAGTAGACAGGTCCGACTACAGACTGACAGTAGACAGGTCCAACTGTAGACTGACAGTAGACAGGTCCGACTACAGACTGCAGAATGCTGTAACTGGACTTTTTTTGTCCCTCTCTTGTCCTTTTCTTTTTCTTGTCCTTTTCTTTTTTGTCCTTCTCCGTCCTCTTGTCCTGTCCTCTTCTTTTCTTTTTTTTGTCTTTTTCTCATTTCCAGAGGGACATCATGTTGATCAGTGACGTACTTCCTGTCATGGTGAACGACGCCCTTCTTTCATCTCATCCAATCATTGTGAACGTGTCGACACCTGCAGAGATCACATCTGTGTTTGACGCAATCTCATACAGCAAGGTATTCTGGGTAACCCCCTGATGGGAAGTGTCCGTTTATGTCCTGAACCAGGTGGACTTCCACTGAACCCCTGACCCTTTGGTTCTGTTTCCACAGGGAGCGTCCATCCTCAGGATGTTGGAAGACTGGATGGGCAAAGACCAATTCAAGGAAGGCTGTCGGTAAGACCCAGTCTGGGGGGGGGGGGCGCTGGAAGGACTGGTCCACCTGATCCACTTGATCCATCTGGTCCAACTGATCCACCTGATCCAACTGATCCACCTGGTCCAACTGATCCACCTGATCCACCTGATCCACTTGATCCAACTGATCCACTTGATCAAAGATCCACCCAATCCACTGATTCACTTGATCCAACTGATTCAAATGATCCAACTGATCCACTTGATCCACCTGATCCAACTGATCCACCTAATCCAACTAATCCACTTGATCCACCTGATCCAACTGATCCACCTGAGCCAACTAATCCACTCGATCCAACTGATCCACTTGATCCAACTGATCCACCTGATCCAACTGATCCAAACTTGTCTTTTTTCTTCTCAACAGAAATTCTCAAGACACTACTTCCAAACGCCAAAACCTCCAACTTCTGGGCGTCTCTGGCCAACGTATGTTTGAATATTTTTTTATTTTGTACACAGTTTGTTGTTTGTTTTGACTTTGGGAACAGTTCCATGTTTGATCCTGTAGACGTACTTGTCTGCCTGGTGGACGTTCATGTCATGTTCATCTGTAGACAGCAGTCCCAGTTCAGTTCACAGTGCACAGTCAGCCTGGA
>NW_021941486.1:187229-260866 GCF_902148855.1 Sphaeramia orbicularis | reverse complement strand
TCTGGAGACCCGCCCTCCAGTGGCCGCGAGCCAATCCCCTGCCCCGTTCCCTCCCACGTGGCTGTCTCCGCCCCGCCTTCTCTGTGGGCAGTCCCTTTCCCATGTCCTGGTTGGCCACAGGAGGTGGCCCTCCCCTCCACATGTCGACCACAACTTTCCGGGTGTAGGTGGGCCTCGAGATATTCTGTACCGTACTAGTTTACTCGTGGACATTTTGCACCATACTAGTTTACTAGTGGACATTTTGCACCGTACTAGTTTACTAGTGGACATTCTGTACCGTACTAGTTTACTAGTGGACATTCTGTACCATACTAGTTTACTAGTGGACATTCTGTACCGTACTAGTTTACTAGTGGACATTTGCACCATACTAGTTTACTAGTGGACATTTTTCACCGTACTAGTTTACTAGTGGACATTCTGTACCGTACTAGTTTACTAGTGGACATTTTGCACCATACTAGTTTACTAGTCGACATTTTTCACCATACTAGTTTACTAGTGGACATTCTGTACAGTACTAGTTTACTAGTGGATATTCTGTACAGTACTAGTTTACTAGTGGACATTCTGTACAGTACTAGTTTACTAGTGGATATTCTGTACAGTACTAGTTTACTAGTGGATATTCTGTACCGTACTAGTTTACTAGTGGACATTTTTTACCATACTAGTTTACTAGTGGACATTTTGCACCGTACTAGTTTACTAGTGGACATTCTGTACCGTACTAGTCTACTAGTGGACATTTTGCACCGTACTAGTTTACTAGTGGACATTCTGTACCGTACTAGTTTACTAGTGGACATTTTGCACCGTACTAGTTTACGAGTGGACATTCTGTACCGTACTAGTTTACTAGTGGACATTTTGCACCATACTAGTTTACTAGTGGACATTTTGCACCATACTAGTTTACTAGTGGACATTCTGTACCATACTAGTTTACTAGTGGACATTTTGCACCATACTAGTTTACTAGTGGACATTCTGTACAGTACTAGTTTTACTAGTGGATATTCTGTACCGTACTTTTTTACTAGTGGACATTCTGTACCATACTAGTTTACTAGTGGACATTCTGTACCATACTAGTTTACTAGTGGACATTTTGCACAATACTAGTTTATTAGTGGACATTCTGTACCGTACTAGTTTACTAGTGGACATTCTGTACCGTACTAGTTTACTAGTGGACATTCTGTACCATACTAGTTTACTAGTGGACATTTTGCACCATACTAGTTTACTGGTGGACATTTTGCACCATACTAGTTTACTAGTGGATATTCTGTACAGTACTAGTTTACTCGTGGACATTTTGCACCATACTAGTTTACTAGTGGATATTCTGCACCGTACTTTTTTACTAGTGGACATTCTGTACCATACTAGTTTACTAGTGGACATTCTGTACCATACTAGTTTACTAGTGGACATTTTGCACCATACTTGTTTATTAGTGGACATTCTGTACCGTACTAGTTTACTAGTGGACATTTTGCACCATACTAGTTTACTAGTGGACATTCTGTACCGTACTAGTTTACTAGTGGACATTTTGCACCATACTAGTTTACTAGTCGACATTTTTCACCATACTAGTTTACTAGTGGACATTCTGTACAGTACTAGTTTACTAGTGGATATTCTGTACAGTACTAGTTTACTAGTGGACATTCTGTACAGTACTAGTTTACTAGTGGATATTCTGTACAGTACTAGTTTACTAGTGGATATTCTGTACCGTACTAGTTTACTAGTGGACATTTTTTACCATACTAGTTTACTAGTGGACATTTTGCACCGTACTAGTTTACTAGTGGACATTCTGTACCGTACTAGTCTACTAGTGGACATTTTGCACCGTACTAGTTTACTAGTGGACATTCTGTACCGTACTAGTTTACTAGTGGACATTTTGCACCGTACTAGTTTACGAGTGGACATTCTGTACCGTACTAGTTTACTAGTGGACATTTTGCACCATACTAGTTTACTAGTGGACATTTTGCACCATACTAGTTTACTAGTGGACATTCTGTACCATACTAGTTTACTAGTGGACATTTTGCACCATACTAGTTTACTAGTGGACATTCTGTACAGTACTAGTTTACTAGTGGATATTCTGTACCGTACTTTTTTACTAGTGGACATTCTGTACCATACTAGTTTACTAGTGGACATTCTGTACCATACTAGTTTACTAGTGGACATTTTGCACAATACTAGTTTATTAGTGGACATTCTGTACCGTACCAGTTTACTAGTGGACATTCTGTACCGTACTAGTTTACTAGTGGACATTCTGTACCATACTAGTTTACTAGTGGACATTTTGCACCATACTAGTTTACTGGTGGACATTTTGCACCATACTAGTTTACTAGTGGATTTTCTGTACAGTACTAGTTTACTCGTGGACATTTTGCACCATACTAGTTTACTAGTGGATATTCTGCACCGTACTTTTTTACTAGTGGACATTCTGTACCATACTAGTTTACTAGTGGACATTCTGTACCATACTAGTTTACTAGTGGACATTTTGCACCATACTTGTTTATTAGTGGACATTCTGTACCGTACTAGTTTACTAGTGGACATTTTGCACCATACTAGTTTACTAGTGGACATTCTGTACCGTACTAGTTTACTAGTGGACATTTTGCATCATACTAGTTTACTAGTGGACATTCTGTACAGTACTAGTTTACTAGTGGATATTCTGTACCGTACTTTTTTACTAGTGGACATTCTGTACCATACTAGTTTACTAGTGGACATTCTGTACCATACTAGTTTACTAGTGGACATTTTGCACAATACTAGTTTATTAGTGGACATTCTGTACCGTACTAGTTTACTAGTGGACATTCTGTACCGTACTAGTTTACTAGTGGACATTCTGTACCATACTAGTTTACTAGTGGACATTTTGCACCATACTAGTTTACTAGTGGACATTTTGCACCATACTAGTTTACTAGTGGATATTCTGTACAGTACTAGTTACTAGTGGACATTTTGCACCATACTAGTTTACTAGTGGATATTCTGCACCGTACTTTTTTACTAGTGGACATTCTGTACCATACTAGTTTACTAGTGGACATTCAGTACCATACTAGTTTACTAGTGGACATTTTGCACCATACTTGTTTATTAGTGGACATTCTGTACCGTACTAGTTTACTAGTGGACATTTTGCACCATACTAGTTTACTAGTGGACATTCTGTACCGTACTAGTTTACTAGTGGACATTTTGCATCATACTAGTTTACTAGTGGACATTCTGTACCGTACTAGTTTACTAGTGGACATTCTGTACCATACTAGTTTACATGTGGACATTTTGCACCATACTAGTTACTAGTGGACATTCTGTACCATACTAGTTTACTAGTGGAGATTTTGCACCATACTAGTTTACTAGTGGACAATTTGCACCATACTAGTTTACTAGTGGACATTCTGTACCATACTAGTTTACTAGTGGACATTTTGCACCATACTAGTTTACTAGTGGATATTGTGTACCGTACTAGTTTACTACTGGACATTTTGCACCATACTAGTTTACTAGTGGACATTTTGCACCATACTAGTTTACTAGTGGACATTTTGGACCGTACTAGTTTACTAGTGGACATTCTGTACCGTACTAGTTTACTAGTGGACATTCTGTACTGTACTAGTTTACTAGTGGACATTTTGCACCGAACTAGTTTACTAGTGGACATTCTGTACCGTACTAGTTTACTAGTGGACATTTTTCACCATACTAGTTTACTAGTGGACATTCTGTACCATACTAGTTTACTAGTGGACATTTTGCACCATACTAGTTTACTAGTGGACATTCTGTACCATACTAGTTTACCAGTGGACATTCTGTACCATACTAGTTTACTAGTGGACATTTTCCACCATACTAGTTTACTAGTGGACATTTTGCACCATACTAGTTTACTAGTGGACATTCTGTACTATACTAGTTTACTAGTGGACATTTTGCACCATACTAGTTTACTAGTGGACATTTTGCACCATACTAGTTTACTAGTGGACATTTTGCACCATAGTAGTTATTAGTGGACATTTTGCACCATACTTGTTTACTAGTGGACATTTTGCACCGTACTAGTTTACTAGTGGACATTCTGTACCATACTAGTTTACTAGTGGACATTTTGCACCATACTAGTTTACTAGTGGACATTTTGCACCATACTAGTTTACTAGTGGACATTCTGTACCGTACTAGTTTACTAGTGGACATTCTGTACCATACTAGTTTACTAGTGGAGATTTTGCACCATACTAGTTTACTAGTGGAATTTTTGCACCATACTAGTTTACTAGTGGACATTCTGTACCATACTAGTTTACTAGTGGACATTTTGCACCATACTAGTTTACTAGTGGATATTGTGTACCGTACTAGTTTACTAGTGGACATTCTGTACCATACTAGTTTACTAGTGGACATTTTGCACCATACTAGTTTACTGGTGGACATTTTGCACCATACTAGTTTACTAGTGGATATTCTGTACAGTACTAGTTTACTCGTGGACATTTTGCACCATACTAGTTTACTAGTGGATATTCTGCACCGTACTTTTTTACTAGTGGACATTCTGTACCATACTAGTTTACTAGTGGACATTCTGTACCATACTAGTTTACTAGTGGACATTTTGCACCATACTTGTTTATTAGTGGACATTCTGTACCGTACTAGTTTACTAGTGGACATTTTGCACCATACTAGTTTACTAGTGGACATTCTGTACCGTACTAGTTTACTAGTGGACATTTTGCACCATACTAGTTTACTAGTCGACATTTTTCACCATACTAGTTTACTAGTGGACATTCTGTACAGTACTAGTTTACTAGTGGATATTCTGTACAGTACTAGTTTACTAGTGGACATTCTGTACAGTACTAGTTTACTAGTGGATATTCTGTACAGTACTAGTTTACTAGTGGATATTCTGTACCGTACTAGTTTACTAGTGGACATTTTTTACCATACTAGTTTACTAGTGGACATTTTGCACCGTACTAGTTTACTAGTGGACATTCTGTACCGTACTAGTCTACTAGTGGACATTTTGCACCGTACTAGTTTACTAGTGGACATTCTGTACCGTACTAGTTTACTAGTGGACATTTGCACCGTACTAGTTTACGAGTGGACATTCTGTACCGTACTAGTTTACTAGTGGACATTTTGCACCATACTAGTTTACTAGTGGACATTTTGCACCATACTAGTTTACTAGTGGACATTCTGTACCATACTAGTTTACTAGTGGACATTTTGCACCATACTAGTTTACTAGTGGACATTCTGTACAGTACTAGTTTACTAGTGGATATTCTGTACCGTACTTTTTTACTAGTGGACATTCTGTACCATACTAGTTTACTAGTGGACATTCTGTACCATACTAGTTTACTAGTGGACATTTTGCACAATACTAGTTTATTAGTGGACATTCTGTACCGTACTAGTTTACTAGTGGACATTCTGTACCGTACTAGTTTACTAGTGGACATTCTGTACCATACTAGTTTACTAGTGGACATTTTGCACCATACTAGTTTACTGGTGGACATTTTGCACCATACTAGTTTACTAGTGGATTTTCTGTACAGTACTAGTTTACTCGTGGACATTTTGCACCATACTAGTTTACTAGTGGATATTCTGCACCGTACTTTTTTACTAGTGGACATTCTGTACCATACTAGTTTACTAGTGGACATTCTGTACCATACTAGTTTACTAGTGGACATTTTGCACCATACTTGTTTATTAGTGGACATTCTGTACCGTACTAGTTTACTAGTGGACATTTTGCACCATACTAGTTTACTAGTGGACATTCTGTACCGTACTAGTTTACTAGTGGACATTTTGCATCATACTAGTTTACTAGTGGACATTCTGTACAGTACTAGTTTACTAGTGGATATTCTGTACCGTACTTTTTTACTAGTGGACATTCTGTACCATACTAGTTTACTAGTGGACATTCTGTACCATACTAGTTTACTAGTGGACATTTTGCACAATACTAGTTTATTAGTGGACATTCTGTACCGTACTAGTTTACTAGTGGACATTCTGTACCGTACTAGTTTACTAGTGGACATTCTGTACCATACTAGTTTACTAGTGGACATTTTGCACCATACTAGTTTACTGGTGGACATTTTGCACCATACTAGTTTACTAGTGGATATTCTGTACAGTACTAGTTTACTCGTGGACATTTTGCACCATACTAGTTTACTAGTGGATATTCTGCACCGTACTTTTTTACTAGTGGACATTCTGTACCATACTAGTTTACTAGTGGACATTCAGTACCATACTAGTTTACTAGTGGACATTTTGCACCATACTTGTTTATTAGTGGACATTCTGTACCGTACTAGTTTACTAGTGGACATTTTGCACCATACTAGTTTACTAGTGGACATTCTGTACCGTACTAGTTTACTAGTGGACATTTTGCATCATACTAGTTTACTAGTGGACATTCTGTACCGTACTAGTTTACTAGTGGACATTCTGTACCATACTAGTTTACATGTGGACATTTTGCACCATACTAGTTTACTAGTGGACATTCTGTACCATACTAGTTTACTAGTGGAGATTTTGCACCATACTAGTTTACTAGTGGACAATTTGCACCATACTAGTTTACTAGTGGACATTCTGTACCATACTAGTTTACTAGTGGACATTTTGCACCATACTAGTTTACTAGTGGATATTGTGTACCGTACTAGTTTACTACTGGACATTTTGCACCATACTAGTTTACTAGTGGACATTTTGCACCATACTAGTTTACTAGTGGACATTTGGACCGTACTAGTTTACTAGTGGACATTCTGTACCGTACTAGTTTACTAGTGGACATTCTGTACTGTACTAGTTTACTAGTGGACATTTTGCACCGAACTAGTTTACTAGTGGACATTCTGTACCGTACTAGTTTACTAGTGGACATTTTTCACCATACTAGTTTACTAGTGGACATTCTGTACCATACTAGTTTACTAGTGGACATTTTGCACCATACTAGTTTACTAGTGGACATTCTGTACCATACTAGTTTACCAGTGGACATTCTGTACCATACTAGTTTACTAGTGGACATTTTCCACCATACTAGTTTACTAGTGGACATTTTGCACCATACTAGTTTACTAGTGGACATTCTGTACTATACTAGTTTACTAGTGGACATTTTGCACCATACTAGTTTACTAGTGGACATTTTGCACCATACTAGTTTACTAGTGGACATTTTGCACCATAGTAGTTATTAGTGGACATTTTGCACCATACTTGTTTACTAGTGGACATTTTGCACCGTACTAGTTTACTAGTGGACATTCTGTACCATACTAGTTTACTAGTGGACATTTTGCACCATACTAGTTTACTAGTGGACATTTTGCACCATACTAGTTTACTAGTGGACATTCTGTACCGTACTAGTTTACTAGTGGACATTCTGTACCATACTAGTTTACTAGTGGAGATTTTGCACCATACTAGTTTACTAGTGGACATTTTGCACCATACTAGTTTACTAGTGGACATTCTGTACCATACTAGTTTACTAGTGGACATTTTGCACCATACTAGTTTACTAGTGGATATTGTGTACCGTACTAGTTTACTAGTGGACATTTTGCACCATACTAGTTTACTAGTGGACATTTTGCACCATACTAGTTTACTAGTGGACATTTTGGACCGTACTACTTTACTAGTGGACATTCTGTACCGTACTAGTTTACTAGTGGACATTCTGTACTGTACTAGTTTACTAGTGGACATTTTGCACCGAACTAGTTTACTAGTGGACATTCTGTACCGTACTAGTTTACTAGTGGACATTTTTCACCATACTAGTTTACTAGTGGACATTCTGTACCATACTAGTTTACTAGTGGACATTTTGCACCATACTAGTTTACTAGTGGACATTTTGCACCATACTAGTTTACTAGTGGACATTCTGTACTATACTAGTTTACTAGTGGACATTTTGCACCATACTAGTTTACTAGTGGACATTTTGCACCATACTAGTTTACCAGTGGACATTCTGTACCGTACTAGTTTACTAGTGGACATTCTGTACCATACTAGTTTACTAGTGGACATTTTCCACCATACTAGTTTACTAGTGGACATTTTGCACCATACTAGTTTACTAGTGGACATTCTGTACTATACTAGTTTACTAGTGGACATTTTGCACCATACTAGTTTACTAGTGGACATTTTGCACCATACTAGTTTACTAGTGGACATTTTGGACCGTACTAGTTTACTAGTGGACATTCTGTACCGTACTAGTTTACTAGTGGACATTCTGTACTGTACTAGTTTACTAGTGGACATTTTGCACCCAACTAGTTTACTAGTGGACATTCTGTACCGTACTAGTTTACTAGTGGACATTTTTCACCATACTAGTTTACTAGTGGACATTCTGTACCATACTAGTTTACTAGTGGACATTTTGCACCATACTAGTTTACTAGTGGACATTCTGTACCATACTAGTTTACTAGTGGACATTTTGCACCATACTAGTTTACTAGTGGACATTTTGCACCATACTAGTTTACTAGTGGACATTCTGTACTATACTAGTTTACTAGTGGACATTTTGCACCATACTAGTTTACTAGTGGACATTTTGCACCATACTAGTTTACCAGTGGACATTCTGTACCGTACTAGTTTACTAGTGGACATTCTGTACCATACTAGTTTACTAGTGGACATTTTCCACCATACTAGTTTACTAGTGGACATTTTGCACCATACTAGTTTACTAGTGGACATTCTGTACTATACTAGTTTACTAGTGGACATTTTGCACCATACTAGTTTACTAGTGGACATTTTGCACCATACTAGTTTACTAGTGGATATTGTGTACCGTACTAGTTTACTACTGGACATTTTGCACCATACTAGTTTACTAGTGGACATTTTGCACCATACTAGTTTACTAGTGGACATTTTGGACCGTACTAGTTTACTAGTGGACATTCTGTACCGTACTAGTTTACTAGTGGACATTCTGTACTGTACTAGTTTACTAGTGGACATTTTGCACCGAACTAGTTTACTAGTGGACATTCTGTACCGTACTAGTTTACTAGTGGACATTTTCACCATACTAGTTTACTAGTGGACATTCTGTACCATACTAGTTTACTAGTGGACATTTTGCACCATACTAGTTACTAGTGGACATTCTGTACCATACTAGTTTACCAGTGGACATTCTGTACCATACTAGTTTACTAGTGGACATTTTCCACCATACTAGTTTACTAGTGGACATTTTGCACCATACTAGTTTACTAGTGGACATTCTGTACTATACTAGTTTACTAGTGGACATTTTGCACCATACTAGTTTACTAGTGGACATTTTGCACCATACTAGTTTACTAGTGGACATTTTGCACCATAGTAGTTATTAGTGGACATTTTGCACCATACTTGTTTACTAGTGGACATTTTGCACCGTACTAGTTTACTAGTGGACATTCTGTACCATACTAGTTTACTAGTGGACATTTTGCACCATACTAGTTTACTAGTGGACATTTTGCACCATACTAGTTTACTAGTGGACATTCTGTACCGTACTAGTTACTAGTGGACATTCTGTACCATACTAGTTTACTAGTGGAGATTTTGCACCATACTAGTTTACTAGTGGACATTTTGCACCATACTAGTTTACTAGTGGACATTCTGTACCATACTAGTTTACTAGTGGACATTTTGCACCATACTAGTTTACTAGTGGATATTGTGTACCGTACTAGTTTACTAGTGGACATTTTGCACCATACTAGTTTACTAGTGGACATTTTGCACCATACTAGTTTACTAGTGGACATTTTGGACCGTACTACTTTACTAGTGGACATTCTGTACCGTACTAGTTACTAGTGGACATTCTGTACTGTACTAGTTTACTAGTGGACATTTTGCACCGAACTAGTTTACTAGTGGACATTCTGTACCGTACTAGTTTACTAGTGGACATTTTTCACCATACTAGTTTACTAGTGGACATTCTGTACCATACTAGTTTACTAGTGGACATTTTGCACCATACTAGTTTACTAGTGGACATTTTGCACCATACTAGTTTACTAGTGGACATTCTGTACTATACTAGTTTACTAGTGGACATTTTGCACCATACTAGTTTACTAGTGGACATTTTGCACCATACTAGTTTACCAGTGGACATTCTGTACCGTACTAGTTTACTAGTGGACATTCTGTACCATACTAGTTTACTAGTGGACATTTTCCACCATACTAGTTTACTAGTGGACATTTTGCACCATACTAGTTTACTAGTGGACATTCTGTACTATACTAGTTTACTAGTGGACATTTTGCACCATACTAGTTTACTAGTGGACATTTTGCACCATACTAGTTTACTAGTGGACATTTTGGACCGTACTAGTTTACTAGTGGACATTCTGTACCGTACTAGTTTACTAGTGGACATTCTGTACTGTACTAGTTTACTAGTGGACATTTTGCACCCAACTAGTTTACTAGTGGACATTCTGTACCGTACTAGTTTACTAGTGGACATTTTTCACCATACTAGTTTACTAGTGGACATTCTGTACCATACTAGTTTACTAGTGGACATTTTGCACCATACTAGTTTACTAGTGGACATTCTGTACCATACTAGTTTACTAGTGGACATTTTGCACCATACTAGTTTACTAGTGGACATTTTGCACCATACTAGTTTACTAGTGGACATTCTGTACTATACTAGTTTACTAGTGGACATTTTGCACCATACTAGTTTACTAGTGGACATTTTGCACCATACTAGTTTACTAGTGGACATTCTGTACCGTACTAGTTTACTAGTGGACATTCTGTACCATACTAGTTTACTAGTGGACATTTTCCACCATACTAGTTTACTAGTGGACATTTTGCACCATACTAGTTTACTAGTGGACATTCTGTACTATACTAGTTTACTAGTGGACATTTTGCACCATACTAGTTTACTAGTGGACATTTTGCACCATACTAGTTTACTAGTGGACATTTTGTACCGTACTAGTTTACTAGTGGACATTCTGTACCATACTAGTTTACTAGTGGACATTTTGCACCATACTAGTTTACTAGTGGACATTCTGTACCGTACTAGTTTACTAGTGGACATTCTTTACCATACTAGTTTACTAGTGGATATTCTGTAAAGTACTAGTTTACTAGTGGACATTTTGCACCATACTAGTTTACTAGTGGACATTTTGCACCATACTAGTTTACTAGTGGACATTTTTCACCATACTAGTTTACTAGTGGACATTTTGTACCATACTAGTTTACTAGTGGACATTCTGTACCATGCTAGTTTACTAGTGGACATTTTGCACCATACTAGTTTACTAGTGGACATTTTGCACCATACTAGTTTACCAGTGGACATTCTGTACCATACTAGTTTACTAGTGGACATTCTGTACCATACTAGTTTACTAGTGGACATTTTGCACCATACTAGTTTACTAGTGGACATTTTGCACCATACTAGTTTACTATTCAATTTTCAATTCAACTTTATTTGTATAGCCCAATATCACAACAAGGTTATCTCAAAGGGCTTTACAGAGTCAGTTAGAGTAAACAACAGTCAAATGAACAGCAAGAAAATGAGTAGTGTCCAGGGCATCCCCCGTCCTTAGACCCTCCTTCTCGGCAAGGAAAAACTCAAAACCCAGTGGGAAAAGGGAGAAACCTCGGGGAGAACCACAGTGAAGGAGAGATCCACTCCCATGGACGGACAGGCTATAGATGCACCAGGACTGATGGACGTCCATTTGCAGATGTAGTTCTAGTCTACAAGGATGCAGTAGGGTGGACACATGGGGGGTCCATCCCGCTGGATGAGACAGGCAGGGGCGAGGAGGCCCATCCACAGTGGTGAGGCCGAGGACGTCCATCCAGACAGGTGGGGGAGGGGGTCAGGACACAGGACAGGGCAGGACACAGATGGGTCAGCGCAGATCCTGCCATCATTGGCTCCCAAGTGGTTACAACTGAAAAAGTAGCCACTCCCCCGGAGGGGAGTGGGGAAAGGGGACATCGGGTGAATAGCACTGCACAAACTAAGTTGGCTAAATATTAAAATATAAGTGCAGACCAGAATGGTACGTAGAACCAGAAACAGGAGATAGGACTCAGTGCCTGTACTTCCCCCAGCATTCTTGCTCCTAGGGCAGCTTAGACTGAACTGTGGGTTTAGTCTGGTTTGAACTAGCCTGACCATAAGCTTTTTCAAATAGGAATGTTTTTAGCCTGACCTTAAATGTAGAGACTGTGTCGGCCTCTTTAATGTTAACTGGAAGCTGATTCCATAAAACAGGAGCTTGGTAACTAAAGGCTCTAGCTCCTACTGTACTTTTACAGACCCTGGGAACTACCAGTAGACCTGCATTCTGAGAACGAAGGGTTCTGTTGGGATGGTACGGCATCAGAGCATCTCTGAGATAAGAGGGGCCCATACCATTAATGGTCTTGTATGTGAGGAGGAGGATTTTGAATCTAATTCTAAACTCAATTGGAAGCCAGTGAAGGGCTTGGAGCACAGGGGTGATGTGTTCTCTTCTATTTGTTCCTGTTAGTAGTCTCGCTGCCGCGTTCTGAACCAGTTGATAACTTTTTAGAGAGCTTTTAGGACATGCTACGAGAAGGGAGTTGCAGTGATCTAATCTAGATGTAACAAACGCATGAACTAATTTTTCTGCATCATTTTTAGAAAGAATATTTCTAATTTTGGCTATGTTGCGCAGGTGGAAGAAGGCGGTTCTGCAGGCTTGGTTAATATGTGGTTTAAATGATAGATCTGGGTCAAATAGAACTCCTAGGTTTCTAACTGTGGTGCTAGAGGCTACACTCACATTGTCCAGAGTGACTATCTGGTCAGATAGGGAGTCTCTTGCATTTTTAGGGCCTATTATAATGACCTCTGTTTTTTCAGGGTTAAGTAAAAGATAATTAGCGCTCATCCAGGTTTTAATGTCACGGACACAGGAACTTAGTTTATCTACTTGTCTGGTCTGATCAGGTTTAATCGATAAATACAGTTGTGTATCATCTGCGTAACAGTGAAACTTAATGCCATGTTTTCTAATAATGTTACCTAAAGGCAGCATGTATAGTGTAAACAAAATGGGCCCGAGGACCGACCCTTGTGGCACGCCGCAACTAACTCTGGAATATGTTGATGATTGTTGGTTTACATTAACAAACTGGTACCTATTAGATAAATAGGATTTAAACCAGCAGAGGGCTGCTCCTCTGATGCCTCTGTCCCATTCTAATCTCTGCAGTAAGATACTGTGGTCCATAGTGTCAAAAGCTGCACTCAGGTCCAATAAGACCAGGATCCAGACCAAACCATCGTCAGCAGCTAATAACAAGTCATTGGTTACTTTGACTAATGCGGTTTCAGTGCTATGATGAGCACGAAAGCCAGACTGGAAGTGTTCAAATAAACTATTGTCCTGTAAATGCTGACACAGCTGTTTAACTACCACTCTTTCAAGAACTTTTGAGAGGAAGGGTAAATTAGATATAGGTCTGTAACTGACCAGGAGGTCAGGATCTAGAGTAGGTTTTTTCAGAAGTGGTTTAATAACTGCAAATTTAAAAGATTGTGGCACGTAGCCAGTAACTAGTGAGGTATTAATTATAGTTAGAATTGTGTCAATAGTTAGGGGCAGAGTCTGTTTAAAAAGTTTGGTTGGGATCGGGTCTAAGAGGCAGGTCGATGGTTTGGAGGACATAATGATAGATGCTACATCAGCTCCATCTACAGTAGTGAAATTATCTAACATTGTAGGGGGGTTTAGAAGAGATTCTTGGTTAGTAGCCTGTGCTTTGTCAGACCTAATATTTGGAAGTAGTTCATCTATTTTGTTCCTAATAGTTGAGATTTTATCGTTAAAGAATTGTAGGAAGTCATCACAGCTGAGAGTAAGTGGGATAGAGGGTTCTACTGAACTGTGACTGTTTGTCAGCCTGGCTACAGCGCTGAACAGGAATCTAGGGTTATTCTTGTTTTTCTCGATTAAGGATGAGTAGTAACTAGTTTTAGCCTTACGCAGGGCCTGCTTATAGGCCAATAAGCTGTTTTTCCAGGCACTAAAAGAATGCTCTGAGCTGGAACGGCGCCATAGCCTCTCTAATTTACGTGCTGCTTGTTTAAAGGAACGTGTTTCGGCATTATACCAAGGAGAAGCTGGCCTTGGCTTAACAATCCTCGGCTTGAGGGGGGCAACTACATCCAGAGCAGTCTGTAGTGTGAGCATGGCACTATCAACAAACTCATCACATGCAGCAGGACTAGACATGTTCTCTACATAATCAGACAACAGGGAAGGAAATATTGGCTGAATTATCTCTCTATACCTTGAGACAGAATGATCACATAACGTCCTTTTCATCTGAGCTTTAATCACAGGTGTAGACTTATCCTCAAGCACAAACTGAAAGGTAATTAAAAAGTGGTCTGAGAGTAAGGGGTTATGGGGGAGGACAACAAGGTCACTAATCTCAATACCATATGTTAAGATCAGATCCAGGGTGTGCTTGTGACGGTGAGTTGGTTTATTTACATTTTGAACAAAGCCAATCCCATCTAATAGGCCACTAAAAGCTCCACTAAAAGAGTCATTGTCATTATCAACATGAATGTTAAAGTCCCCAACTATTAAAATCCTATCCCAGTTTAACACTACAGTGGATAAAAAGTCAGAGAATTCTGATAAAAACTGTGAGTAAGGACCAGGAGGGCGATAGACCACTACAAATAGAACTGTTTTTTTGTTTTTCCAATTGGGATCAGTAATTGACAGAAATAAACTTTCAAAGGATTGATAAGTGTGATTAGTTTTAGGGTTCAGACCTAAACTAGAGTGTGAAATTACTGCCACTCCTCCACCTCGACCAGTGCTTCTAGCTGTGTGAAAGTTCACATGACTTGGTGGCGTGGATTCATTTAGTCTCACATATTCGTTTTGCTGAAGCCAGGTTTCTGTCAGAGCCAAAATATCAATTTTATGGTCACCAATTAAGTCATTTAATAACAGAGATTTGGATGAAATAGACCTAATGTTTAGTAATCCACATTTAATATGTTTATTAGATGTCCTTTTAATTTGACTTTTAATTTGACTGCAATCCGGAACTATTTGTATTAAATTATTTGGTCTCACTCCTAAAGTCTCTATAGGGTTAGGTTTTGAGTCTCTACTACACGAGGAACAGACACAGTCTCTATCTTCTTTCCTAAACACTGGATGTGTGACAGCTCGGGAGGAAGTGAGTGATTAACAGAGAAGTGTTTTACACTACAACTCTGCTCCCGGGCCCCCACTCTGAAGGGTCACTTTGGAAGACAAAGGCTAGCGGCCAGATTGTGAGCTAAAAGACAGGCACCCTCCCAAGTGGGATGTACGCCGTCTCTGCGAATGAGCCCGGGCTTTCCCCAGAACGCACGCCAATTGTCAATAAAAACAATGTCGTTTTCTGGGCACCATCTAGACAACCAGCGGTTAAATGATGAGAACCTAGAGTACATCTCATCATTGACCAAATTGGGCAGGGGTCCAGAGAATACTACGGTGTCAGCCATCGACCTAGCAAGTTTACACACCGAGGCTACATTCAATTTAAGAACCTCAGATTGTCTCCGCCGGGCGTCGTTACCACCTGCGTGAATAACGATCCGGCGAAACCTAGTCCTACTCTGCTGTAAAAGCCTAAGGTTTCCTTCGATGTCACCGACTCTGGCCCCTGGGTAACACCTGACAGACACCGCTGGGAGCTTCACGTCTCTGACTATGGAGCTGCCAATTACGAGTGTATCCGGTTCAGCCGGTGTGTCGCTGAGGGGATCAAACCTATTACAGACGGGAAGCTGTTGGTGCACTAAGTTTTTGCGTTTAGCACTGCGCTTCCCCCGTACTGTCACAAATCCGTCCCTGGTCTCTCCCGGCTGCACGGGACTCGCTGGGGGGCTAACCACGCTAACATTCCTGCTACTACAAGCACGACCTGCGGTCCCTGCTGCTACCTAGGTATAGCTAGGTTTAGCCTTAGCCTCCAAAGTGCAGAGCCGTGCTTCTAACTCAGAAACCCTGGCCTCCAACCCTGACACTAAACTACACTTCCTACAGCTGCTTCTATCCTCAGTAAAGGAGGCAGGGAGCTCACTATACATACAGCACACTGAGCAGAACAGACGGGAAGAAGGTGAAGGCAGAGGGCTAGCCATAGCTCGGTTAAGCAAGGCTAGCGGAGCTAAAAGGAAAAGTTGTTTTTAATCTATGAACAAACTTTAAACAAACTTTTTAGCTAGGATCAGATGTTATTGTTGGCTCGGGTGTGTACTGAGCCAACCAGAGACTAAATTTAACCAAGTATTAAGTTAAATCGTGGAATAAAAACGACTGAAGAGCACTAGGAAAAGAGCGACTGGCGGCAACGCAACAAGCAAACAATACACTCACCGGACGTGACGTCAGCAGGTAGTAAGAGGTAACATTCTGTACCGCACTAGTTTACTAGTGGACGATTTGCACCTTACTCGTTTACTAGTGGACATTCTGTACCATACTAGTTTACTAGTGGACATTTTGCACCATACTAGTTTACTAGTGGACATTTTGCACCGTACTAGTTTACGAGTGGACATTCTGTACCGTACTAGTTTACTAGTGGACATTCTGTACCGTACTAGTTTACTAGTGGACATTCTGTACCGCACTAGTTTACTAGTGGACGATTTGCACCTTACTCGTTTACTAGTGGACATTTTGCACCATACTAGTTTACTAGTGGACATTTTGCACCGTACTAGTTTAGTAGTGGATATTCGGTACCGTACTAGTTTACTAGTGGATATTCGGTACCATACTAGTTTACTAGTGGATATTCTGTACCGTACTAGTTTACTAGTGGACATTCTGTACCATACTAGTTTACTAGTGGACATTTTGCACCATAGTAGTTATTAGTGGACATTTTGCACCATACTTGTTTACTAGTGGACATTTTGCACCGTACTAGTTTACTAGTGGACATTCTGTATTGTACTAGTTTACTAGTGGACATTTTGCACCATAGTAGTTTACTAGTGGATATTCTGTACCATACTAGTTTACTAGTGGACATTTTGCACCGTACTAGTTTACTAGTGGACATTTTGCACCATACTAGTTTACTAGTGGACATTTTGCACCATACTAGTTTACTCGTGGACATTTTGCACCATACTAGTTTACTAGTGGATATTCTGCACCGTACTTTTTTACTAGTGGACATTCTGTACCATACTAGTTTACTAGTGGACATTCTGTACCATACTAGTTTACTAGTGGACATTTTGCACCATACTTGTTTATTAGTGGACATTTTGTACCGTACTAGTTTACTAGTGGACATTTTGCACCATACTAGTTTACTAGTGGACATTCTGTACCGTACTAGTTTACTAGTGGACATTTTGCATCATACTAGTTTACTAGTGGACATTCTGTACCGTACTAGTTTACTAGTGGACATTCTGTACCATACTAGTTTACATGTGGACATTTTGCACCATACTAGTTTACTAGTGGACATTCTGTACCATACTAGTTTACTAGTGGAGATTTTGCACCATACTAGTTTACTAGTGGACAATTTGCACCATACTAGTTTACTAGTGGACATTCTGTACCATACTAGTTTACTAGTGGACATTTTGCACCATACTAGTTTACTAGTGGATATTGTGTACCGTACTAGTTTACTAGTGGACATTTTGCACCATACTAGTTTACTAGTGGACATTTTGCACCATACTAGTGGACATTTTGGACCGTACTAGTTTACTAGTGGACATTCTGTACCGTACTAGTTTACTAGTGGACATTCTGTACTGTACTAGTTTACTAGTGGACATTTTGCACCAAACTAGTTTACTAGTGGACATTCTGTACCGTACTAGTTTACTAGTGGACATTTTTCACCATACTAGTTTACTAGTGGACATTCTGTACCATACTAGTTTACTAGTGGACATTTTGCACCATACTAGTTTACTAGTGGACATTCTGTACCATACTAGTTTACTAGTGGACATTTTGCACCATACTAGTTTACTAGTGGACATTTTGCACAATACTAGTTTACTAGTGGACATTCTGTACTATACTAGTTTACTAGTGGACATTTTGCACCATACTAGTTTACTAGTGGACATTTTGCACCATACTAGTTTACCAGTGGACATTCTGTACCGTACTAGTTTACTAGTGGACATTCTGTACCATACTAGTTTACTAGTGGACATTTTCCACCATACTAGTTTACTAGTGGACATTTTGCACCATACTAGTTTACTAGTGGACATTCTGTACTATACTAGTTTACTAGTGGACATTTTGCACCATACTAGTTTACTAGTGGACATTTTGCACCATACTAGTTTACTAGTGGACATTTTGCACCATAGTAGTTATTAGTGGACATTTTGCACCATACTTGTTTACTAGTGGACATTTTGCACCGTACTAGTTTACTAGTGGACATTTTGCACCGAACTAGTTTACTAGTGGACATTCTGTACCGTACTAGTTTACTAGTGGACATTTTTCACCATACTAGTTTACTAGTGGACATTCTGTACCATACTAGTTTACTAGTGGACATTTTGCACCATACTAGTTTACTGGTGGACATTCTGTACCATACTAGTTTACTAGTGGACATTTTGCACCATACTAGTTTACTAGTGGACATTTTGCACCATACTAGTTTACTAGTGGACATTTTGCACCATACTAGTTTACTAGTGGACATTCTGTACTATACTAGTTTACTAGTGGACATTTTGCACCATACTAGTTTACTAGTGGACATTTTGCACCATACTAGTTTACCAGTGGACATTCTGTACCGTACTAGTTTACTAGTGGACATTCTGTACTATACTAGTTTACTAGTGGACATTTTGCACCATACTAGTTTACTAGTGGACATTTTGCACCATACTAGTTTACCAGTGGACATTCTGTACCGTACTAGTTTACTAGTGGACATTCTGTACTATACTAGTTTACTAGTGGACATTTTGCACCATACTAGTTTACTAGTGGACATTTTG
This sequence comes from Sphaeramia orbicularis, assembly GCF_902148855.1. Classification (NCBI taxonomy): domain Eukaryota; kingdom Metazoa; phylum Chordata; class Actinopteri; order Kurtiformes; family Apogonidae; genus Sphaeramia; species Sphaeramia orbicularis. Next base: position 241,569 of record NW_021941486.1, on the reverse strand, counting down.
CACCATACTAGTTTACTAGTGGACATTTTGTACCGTACTAGTTTACTAGTGGACATTCTGTACCATACTAGTTTACTAGTGGACATTTTGCACCATACTAGTTTACTAGTGGACATTCTGTACCGTACTAGTTTACTAGTGGACATTTTGTACCGTACTAGTTTACTAGTGGACATTCTGTACCATACTAGTTTACTAGTGGACATTTTGCACCATACTAGTTTACTAGTGGACATTTTTCACCATACTAGTTTACTAGTGGACATTTTGTACCATACTAGTTTACTAGTGGACATTCTGTACCATGCTAGTTTACTAGTGGACATTTTGCACCATACTAGTTTACTAGTGGACATTCTGTACCATACTAGTTTACTAGTGGACATTTTGCACCGTACTAGTTTACTAGTGGACATTCTGTACCGTACTAGTTTACTAGTGGACATTCTGTACCGCACTAGTTTACTAGTGGACAATTTGTACCTTACTCGTTTACTCGTGGACATTTTGCACCATACTAGTTTACTAGTGGACATTTTGCACCGTACTAGTTTAGTAGTGGATATTCGGTACCGTACTAGTTTACTAGTGGATATTCGGTACCGTACTAGTTTACTAGTGGATATTCTGTACCGTACTAGTTTACTAGTGGACAATTTGCACCTTACTCGTTTACTAGTGGACATTTTGCACCATACTAGTTTACTAGTGGACATTTTGCACCGTACTAGTTTAGTAGTGGATATTCGGTACCGTACTAGTTTACTAGTGGATATTCGGTACCGTACTAGTTTACTAGTGGATATTCTGTACCGTACTAGTTTACTAGTGGACATTCTGTACCATACTAGTTTACTAGTGGACATTTTGCACCATAGTAGTTATTAGTGGACATTTTGCACCATACTTGTTTACTAGTGGACATTTTGCACCGTACTAGTTTACTAGTGGACATTCTGTACCGTACTAGTTTACTAGTAGACATTTTGCACCATAGTAGTTTACTAGTGGATATTCTGTACCATACTAGTTTACTAGTGGACATTTTGCACCGTACTAGTTTACTAGTGGACATTCTGTACCATACTAGTTTACTAGTGGACATTTTGCACCATACTAGTTTACTAGTGGACATTCTGTACAGTGCTAGTTTACTAGTGGATATTCTGTACAGTACTAGTTTACTAGTGGACATTCTGTACCATACTAGTTTACTCATGGACATTTTGCACCATAGTAGTTATTAGTGGACATTTTGCACCATACTTGTTTATTAGTGGACATTTTGCACCGTACTAGTTTACTAGTGGACATTCTGTACCATACTAGTTTACTAGTGGACATTTTGCACCATACTAGTTTACTAGTGGACATTTTGCACCATACTAGTTTATTAGTAGACATTCTGTACCATACTAGTTTACTAGTGGACATTTTGCACCGTACTAGTTTACTAGTGGACATTCTGTACCATACTAGTTTACTAGTGGACATTTTGCACCATACTAGTTTACTAGTGGACATTCTGTACAGTGCTAGTTTACTAGTGGATATTCTGTACAGTACTAGTTTACTAGTGGATATTCTGTACCGTACTAGTTTACTAGTGGACATTTTGCACCATACTAGTTTACTAGTGGACATTTTGCACCATACTAGTTTACTAGTGGACATTCTGTACAGTACTAGTTTACTAGTGGATATTCTGTACAGTACTAGTTTACTAGTGGATATTCTGTACCGTACTAGTTTACTAGTGGACATTTTGCACCATACTAGTTTACTAGTGGACATTTTGCACCATACTAGTTTACTAGTGGACATTTTGCACCGTACTAGTTTACTAGTGGACATTTTGCACCATACTAGTTTATTAGTGGACATTCTGTACCGTACTAGTTTACTAGTGGACATTTTGCACCATACTAGTTTACTAGTGGACATTTTGTACCGTACTAGTTTACTAGTGGACATTTTGCATCATACTAATTTACTAGTGGACATTCTGTACCGTACTAGTTTACTAGTGGACATTCTGTACCATACTAGTTTACTAGTGGACATTTTGCACCATACTAGTTTACTAGTGGATATTTTGCACCATACTAGTTAACTAGTGGATATTTTGTACCGTACTAGTTTACTCATGGACATTTTGCACCATACTAGTTTACTAGTGGACATTTTGCACCATACTAGTTTATTAGTAGACATTCTGTACCATACTAGTTTACTAGTGGACATTTTGCACCATACTAGTTTACTAGTGGACATTCTGTACCGTACTAGTTTACTAGTGGACATTTCTCATCATACTAGTTTACTAGTGGACAGTCTGTACCGTACTAGTTTACTAGTGGACATTTCTCATCATACTAGTTTACTAGTGGACAGTCTGTACCGTACTAGTTTACTAGTGGACATTTTGCACCATACTAGTTTACTAGTGGACATTTTGCACCATACTAGTTTACTAGTGGACATTCTTTACCATACTAGTTTACTAGTGGACATTTTGCACCACACTAGTTTACTAGTGGATGTTCTGTACCATATTAGTTTACTAGTGGACATTTTGCACCATACTAGTTTACTAGTGGACATTCTGTACAGTACTAGTTTACTAGTGGATATTCTGTACCGTACTAGTTTACTAGTGGATATTCTGTACCGTACTAGTTTACTAGTGGACATTTTGCACCGTACTAGTTTACTAGTGGACATTTTGCACCATACTAGTTTACTAGTGGACATTTTGCACCATACTAGTTTACTAGTGGACATTTTGCACCATACTAGTTTATTAGTGGACATTCTGTACTGTACTAGTTTACTAGTGGACATTTTGCACCATACTAGTTTACCAGTGGACATTCTGTACCATACTAGTTTACTAGTGGACATTCTGTACCATACTAGTTTACTAGTGGACATTTTGCACCATACTAGTTTACTAGTGGACATTTTTCATCATACTAGTTTACTAGTGGACATTCTGTACCGTACTAGTTTACTAGTGGAGATTCTGTACCATACTAGTTTACTAGTGGACATTTTGCACCATACTAGTTTACTAGTGGATATTCTGTACCGTACTAGTTTACTCGTGGACATTTTGCACCATACTAGTTTACTAGTGGACATTTTGCACCATACTAGTTTACTAGTGGACATTTTGCACCATATTAGTTTACTAGTGGACATTTTCCACCGTACTAGTTTACCAGTGGATATTCTGTACCGTACTAGTTTACTAGTGGATATTCTGTACCGTACTAGTTTACTAGTGGACATTCTTTACCACACTAGTTTACTAATGGACATTTTGTACCATACTAGTTTACTAGTGGACATTTTGCATCGTACTAGTTTAGTAGTGGATATTCGGTACCGTACTCGTTTACTAGTGGACATTTTGCACCATACTAGTTTACTAGTGGACATTTTGCACCGTACTAGTTTAGTAGTGGATATTCGGTACCGTACTAGTTTACTAGTGGATATTCGGTACCGTACTAGTTTACTAGTGGACATTCTGTACCGTACTAGTTTACTAGTGGATATTCTTTACCGTACTAGTTTACTAGTGGACATTTTGCACCATACTAGTTTACTAGTGGAATTTTTGCACCATAGTAGTTTACTAGTGGACATTTTGCACCGTACTAGTTTACTAGTGGATATTCTGTACCGTACTAGTTTACTAGTGGACATTCTGTACCATACTAGTTTACTAGTGGACATTTTGCACCATAGAAGTTATTAGTGGACATTTTGCACCATACTAGTTTACTAGTGGACATTTTGCACCATACTAGTTTACTAGTGGACATTCTGTACCATACTAGTTTACTAGTGGACATTTTGCACCATACTAGTTTACTAGTGGACATTCTGTACAGTGCTAGTTTACTAGTGGATATTCTGTACAGTACTAGTTTACTAGTGGACATTCTGTACAGTACTAGTTTACTAGTGGATATTCTGTACAGTACTAGTTTACTAGTGGATATTCTGTACCGTACTAGTTTACTAGTGGACATTTTGCACCATACTAGTTTACTAGTGGACATTTTGCACCATACTAGTTTATTAGTGTACATTCTGTACCGTACTAGTTTACTAGTGGACATTCTGTACCGTACTAGTTTACTAGTGGATATTCTGTACCGTACTAGTTTACTAGTGGACAATTTGCACCTTACTCGTTTACTAGTGGACATTTTGCACCATACTAGTTTACTAGTGGACATTTTGCACCGTACTAGTTTAGTAGTGGATATTCGGTACCGTACTAGTTTACTAGTGGATATTCGGTACCGTACTAGTTTACTAGTGGACATTCTGTACCGTACTAGTTTACTAGTGGATATTCTTTACCGTACTAGTTTACTAGTGGACATTTTGCACCATACTAGTTTACTAGTGGAATTTTTGCACCATAGTAGTTTACTAGTGGACATTTTGCACCGTACTAGTTTACTAGTGGATATTCTGTACCGTACTAGTTTACTAGTTGACATTCTGTACCATACTAGTTTACTAGTGGACATTTTGCACCATAGAAGTTATTAGTGGACATTTTGCACCATACTTGTTTACTAGTGGACATTTTGCACCGTACTAGTTTACTAGTGGACATTCTGTACCGTACTAGTTTACTAGTGGACATTTTGCACCATAGTAGTTTACTAGTGGATATTCTGTACCATACTAGTTTACTAGTGGACATTTTGCACCGTACTAGTTTACTAGTGGACATTCTGTACCATACTAGTTTACTAGTGGACATTTTGCACCATACTAGTTTACTAGTGGACATTTTGCACCGTACTAGTTTACTAGTGGACATTCTGTACCGTACTAGTTTACTAGTGGACATTCTGTACCGTACTAGTTTACTAGTGGATATTCTGTACCGTACTAGTTTACTAGTGGACATTTTGCACCATACTAGTTTACTAGTGGACATTTTGCACCATACTAGTTTACTAATGGACATTCTGTACCGTACTAGTTTACTAGTGGACATTCTGTACCGTACTAGTTTACTAGTGGACATTTTGCACCATACTAGTTTACTAGTGGACATTTTGCACCATACTAGTTTACTAATGGACATTCTGTACCGTACTAGTTTACTAGTGGACATTTTGCACCGTACTAGTTTACTCGTGGACATTTTGCACCGTACTAGTTTACTAGTGGATATTCTGTACCGTACTAGTTTACTAGTGGACATTTTGCACCATACTAGTTTACTAGTGGACATTCTGTACCGTACTAGTTTACTAGTGGACATTTTGCACCGTACTAGTTTACTAGTGGACATTTTGTACCATACTAGTTTACTAGGGGACATTTTGCACCATTCTTGTTTACTAGTGGACATTCTGTACCGTACTAGTTTACTAGTGGACATTTTGCACCATACTAGTTTTCTAGTGGACATTCTGTTCCATACTAGTTTACTAGTGGATATTTTGCACCATACTAGTTTTGTAGTGGACATTTTGCACCATACTAGTTTACTAGTGGATATTCTGTACCGTACTAGTTTACTAGTGGACATTTTGCACCATACTAGTTTACTAGTGGACATTTTGCACCATACTAGTTTACTAGTGGACATTCTGTACAGTACTAGTTTACTAGTGGACATTCTGTACCGTACTAGTTTACTAGTGGATATTCTGTACCGTACTAGTTTACTAGTGGACATTCTGTACCGTACTAGTTTACTAGTGGACATTTTGCACCGTACTGGTTTACTAGTGGACATTTTTCACCATACTAGTTTAGTAGTGGACATTTTGCACCGTACTAGTTTACTAGTGGATATTCTTTCCCCTACTAGTTTACTAGTGGACATTTCTTACCATACTAGTTTACTAGTGGACATTTTGCACCATACTAGTTTACTAGTGGACATTTTGCACCGTACTAGTTTACCAGTGGATATTCTGTACCGTACTAGTTTACTAGTGGACATTTTGCACCATACTAGTTTACTAGTGGACATTCTTTACCATACTAGTTTACTAGTGGACATTTTGCACCATACTAGTTTACTAGTGGACATTTTGTACCATACTAGTTTACTAGTGGACATTTTGCACCATACTAGTTTACTAGTGGACATTTTGCACCGTACTAGTTTACTAGTGGACATTTTGCACCATACTAGTTTACTAGTGGACATTTTGTACCATACTAGTTTACTAGTGGACATTTTGCACCATATTAGTTTACTAGTGGACATTTTTCACCATTCTAGTTTACTAGTGGACATTTTGTACCATAATAGTTTACTAGTTAACATTTTACACCATACTAGTTTACTAGTGGACATTTTGTACCATACTAGTTTACTAGTCGACATTCCGTACCATACTAGTTTACTAGTGGACATTTTGTACCATAGTAGTTTACTAGTATGTCTAAAATGCATCTACTAGTGAACTAGTGAGAGATTTTAGCTGCACTAGTAAACTAGTAAGGTCAAATATGCATTCACAAGTTAACCAGAGAACATTTTTGGCTCCTTCTAGTTAACTAGTTAGAGATTTTCGCTGCACTAGTAAACTAGTAATGGCAAAAATGCATCCACTAGTTAACTAGTGCACATTTTGGCCTTCTCTAGTTAACTAGTGGACATTTTGGCCTTCTCTAGTTAACTAGTGCACATTTTGCCCTTCACTAGATAACTAGTGGACATTTTGGCCTTCTCTAGTTAACTTGTTCACATTTTGGCCTTCTCTAGTTAACTAGTGCACATTTTGCCCTTCACTAGTTAACTAGTGCACATTTTGCCCTTCACTTGTTAAGTAGTGGACATTTTTCCCTTCACTAGTTAACTAGTGCACATTTTGCCCTTCTCTAGTTAACTAGTGCACATTTTGCCCTTCTCTAGTTAACTAGTGCACATTTTGCCCTTCACTAGTTAAGTAGTGCACATTTTGCCCTTCTCTAGTTAACTAGTGCACATTTTGCCCTTCACTAGTTAAGTAGTGCACATTTTGGCCTTCACTAGTTAACTAGTGCACATTTTTCCCTTCACTAGTTAACTAGTGCACATTTTGCCCTTCACTAGTTAACTAGTGCACATTTTGGCCTTCTCTAGTTAACCAGTGCACATTTTGGCCTTCACTAGTTAACTAGTGCACATTTTGGCCTTCACTAGTTCACTAGTGCACATTTTGGCCTTCTCTAGTTAACTCGTGCACGTTTTTTCCCCTCACTAGTAAACTAGTGTGATGTTTTGCCTTACTAGTGCAGCAGAAGGGCAGTGGATATCAAGGATATGTAATAAATGCTCACTGGGCTGGCCATAGTGCTCCACCTCACCACTTCAGAGGGCAGACTCCAAACGTAAGCTGAAACACAGATTGTTAATTGTCTTCCTCTTCCTTTTGTCGGACACTGTGCAGCCAAACCCTGGCCCTGGGCTGCAGTGTACCCAGACTCCCTCTGACTTTAAACCAGTGTCGGCTCTCACATGTATGCATCCTAATGTGCACAGTTTGTTATCCAACATGGATATGGTCAGGATTTGGGTCAAATCAACAGATGCAGATATTGTCATGATTTCTGAAACTTGGTTGACTAAATCTGTTATGAATGAAGACATTAACAGAGTTGGATACAATATTTATCGCACTGACAGGCCCAAGAAAGGTGGTGGTGTAGCTATTTATGTGAAGTAAAGAGTTGATGCTTCAGTTGTTCTTTCTGAATCTCTCTGTAAACAAATGGAACTGCTGCCTTTAAATGTGTAAATTGCAAACTTCTTCTCAATAACTGTTGTTGGGTGTTCCAGGCCCCCATCAGCCTCCAAGGAGGCATTACAGTCCTTAAAGCAGCTTTTGTCTTGATTCAATTACAATGAACTGTTTCTGGCTGCAGATTTGAACTGGGACTGGCTAAATACAGTTTCTGATGAATTTAAATCTTTTTGGGACTCCATTAATTTCACCCAGTTGATCAACCTACCCACTAGAACAAATCTTAAAAGTCCTGATAAGTCTTCTTTGATTGACTTAATTTTAACGAACGTGCCTCATAAATTCTCATCTATGGGTGTCTTCTGCAGTGACTTCAGTGATCACTGTGTTATTGCTGCTTGTAGAAGCACTAAGATCCCCAAAAGTAAACCACGCATTGTTTGTAAGTGAAATCTTAAACTTTTTAATGAACAAGCTTTTCATCATGACCTGTCTGTAGTTGACTAGAGTAACACTGATCTAGTGCCAGATGTAGAGCTAGTGTGGACATTCTTTAGGGAAAGTTTCATGCAAATTGTTAACAAACATGCTCCCTTAAGGAAATACAGGGTGAAGGGGCGGGACAACCCTTGGTTCTTTCCAGAATTAGCAGATATCATCCATGAGCGAAACGTGGCATGGGCCAAGGCAAGAAAAACTGACTCTCCCACTGATTGGTCTGTTTTCCGACAGCTAAGAAACAAATCCACTTCTTTTATTAAGAAGGCCAAATCAGAAAATTATTTATCTGTCACCACTGAGAATCTTAATAATCCACAAAAATTCTGGAAAGCGATTAAGTCTGAGTGTAAATAAAAGTTTTCAGTCTCTCCCTACTTTTAGAAGATTCTGTCCCAGTCTATGATAGAACTGCAGTTTTAAAATGTTTTAACAAACATTTTATATTGTCTAGTTTTTTATTTGAAACATCAAAAATGGTCTCAGTGAATTGTTGCTCAAATCCCCCCAAAGTTCGTAGGAGACCTTTTTAATTTTGTCCCTTTTACTGTCCAGGACGTTCATCAAGCCCTCAGAACTTTAGATCACAGAAAACCCCCTGGGCCAGACTTGACAGAGCCTTACTGTTGGAAAATGGCGGCTGACTTTGTGGCAGAGCCTCTTACAACTCTTTTTAATCTTTCAGTTGAAAACAAAGAAGTTCCTTCAACCTGGAAATCAGCTTTTGTTCTCCCTCTGTTAAAAGGAGGGAACCCTGCAGTCCTAACAAACTATAGGCCAGTTTCACATTTATGCGTCTCAGCCCAAATTCTTGAGTCTTCAGTGTGTGATCAGTTAAAAGACTTTTTGCACTAAATGTCATCCTGTCTAAATGTGAGTCAGGCTTTAGACAGAAGCACAGCACCATCACAGCAGCTATGAAGGTAGGAAATGACATTACTGTTGCACTGGATAAAAAACAATGTTGTGCTTCAGTTTTTATCGACCTGTCAAAAGCATTTGACACCGTCGATCCTGCACTTTTAAAGAGTAAACCTCTGTGTTCAGGATTGTCAGGACATGCAGTTGTTTGGTTCATAAATGACCTCAGTGACAGGACTCAATGCATTAAATATGATGGACTGTGTTCACAATATGGCACTGTCCTTTTTGTTATTTATACAAGTTATTAGGGCACAATGTGTCTAATGTGGATGTGAATGTTTATGCTGATGACACAGTTCTTTCCTGCTGTGGATCGACTCTTACTGAAGCCATAGAACACCTGCAGAAAGCTTTTGATGCTGTCCAGTACTCACTTCTTCTGTTCAAACTGATCCTCAAACTGAAAAGACTCAGATGATGCTATTCTCAAACTCTCAGAAGTACCTGAATCTATCCCAGTAGTGTCTACTTCAGAGGGAAATGTCATAGACATAGTTCATGTGTAGAAGGATCTTGGTGTCTTCACTGATGACTCCCTCACTTTCAGACCCCACATTGAAAACCTGCTAAAGAAGTTAAAGCTTAAACTGGGCTTTTACTTTCCAAACAACTTGTGTTTTTCTTTTGATGTAAAAAAGTGCCTTGTCACTGCCACTTTTTTATCAGTGTTAGATTATGCAACATGTACTTTATATGAACGCATCGTCTAAGTATCTTCAAATGATTGACACTGTCTATCGTGCTTCTCTGAGGTTTATTACAAATTCTAAAACCAGGACACATCATGGTGACTTGTATTCCAGAGTGGGCTGGCCTGTCCTGTCCACTAGGAGGCTGGGGCACTGGGACACCTTCATCTATAAGGCCATACTTGAACATATATATATATATATATATATATATATATATATATATATATATATATATATATATTGAATATATCTGTAGTTTAATTATGAGAAGAAGTGTTGATTCATATTGTCTGTGATTGAACGAGCATTTGTTCCTCTTTGTGCCATTTGCTCATACAGAGCTGGGAAAAGGGCATTTGTGTACTCTGCTCCGTCCACATGGATCTGCTGCTAAAAGACTGGAAACTGTCTGAACTCATCTGTCTGAAGGCTTTTAAATCCAAACTCTAAGTGCTGGAGAACAACTCAATGACTTGCAGGTGTTTTTCATAGGTTGACTTGTCCTGTAAATGATTGTTTGTTGTAACTGTATGAGGTAACTGTATGTTGTAACTATGTGTTGTGTTTCATGCTGTCTCTTGGCCAGGACTCTCTTGAAAATGAGGTTCTTAATCTCAATGGGATCCTTTTCTTGGTTAAATAAAAACCAAAAAAGTATGTATGTCTGTGTATATATGTGTGTGTGTATGTATATAAATATGTATTTGTGTGTGTATATATATATACATATATGCATGTATATATGTGTGTGTGTATGTATGTATATGTGTGTACGTATGTATGTGTATACATATGTATGTGTGTGTGTGTGTATATATATATATGTATATATATATATATATATATATATATATATATATATATATATATATACAGGGTGGGGAAGCAAAATGTACAATGAACATTTAGTTGTTTTTTCTCAGCAGACACTACGTCAGTTGTTTTGAACCCAAACATATACTGATGTCATAATCATACCTAACACTATTATCCATACCTTTTCACAAACTTTTGCCCATATGAGTAATCAGGAAAGCAAACGTCAAAGAGTTTGTGATTTGCTGAATGCACTCGTCACACCAAAGGAGATTTCAAAAATAGTTGGAGTGTCCATAAAGACTGTTTATAATGGAAAGAAGAGAATGACTATGAGCAAAACTATTACCAGAAAGTCTGGAAGATACTATTAAAGAAGAATGGGAGAAGTTGTCACCCCAATATTTGAGGAACACTTGCGCAAGTTTCAGGAAGCGTGTGAAGGCAGTTATTGAGAAAGAAGGAGGACACATAGAATAAAAACATTTTCTATTATGGACATTTCCTTGTGGCAAATAAATTCTCATGACTTTCAGTAAACTAATTGGTCATACACTGTCTTTCAATCCCTGCCTCAAACTATTGTACATTTTGCTTCCCCACCCTGTGTGTATGTACGTGTATGTATATATGAATGTATGTATATATGAATGTATGTATGTCTGTATCAGAACAGAACAGCCCATTTAAAGTCATGACCTTTAATAGAAATCCAAATCCAAACATAAAGGAAACAGGATAAAGGATCTGATGAACCTGCACCAAAACCAGCAGGAGTTCAAAACACAGACCCAGAAACTGAACACATACACACACACATTTAATACAAGGAAACAGGAAGAGGTAACCATGGATACAGAGCACAGAAATGATCATTTAATGTCCAAATAAAGAAGTGACAGAATGACCCCAACAGTAACAGTGGTGTTCAGTAACAGACCAGGAAGAAGAACTAAAGGAAAACTGGACCAGCTGGGACCAGATGAGTCCTCATGGGTTCTGGTCTTCTACTTGTCCTGGTCCTTCATGCTCAGAACCGGGTCCACCAGTTTGTTATGGACATGCATCAGACCTAAAAAGACACAGAGGGGACACAGATCAGACCCATCGTATCCACCGGTGTTACACGCGGAACCCGTCGTGTCTACTGGAGTTACATACAGAACCTGGACATTTAAACACTAATAAATCACCAGTGGTTTTTCAACAGCGGCCATTTTGGTCAAACACTCTGCCTTCAATATTTACTACTATTCCCAGAATGCACCTGTGACAAACCACAGACATATTCAGTACAGTTTCTGTCCTTCTACTGTTCCATGTGAACTGTAGTGTCAACGACAAATAAACATGGGTTTGATTTAATAATCTTTTGTGTTTTATCTCAGTAAATATTTATTTTTTGAATAGACCCACAGTTCTTCTAAACCTGTTTCAGAACACTGGCCTGAATCTGGTCTAAATCTGGTCTAAATATGGTATGAATCTGGTCTAAATCTGATCTGAATCTGATCTGAATCTGGACTGAATCTGGTTTGAGTCTGGTCTAAATCTGGTCTGAATCTGGTCTAAATTTGGTCTGAGTCTGGTCTGAATGTTGAACCCAGTCCTGTTGTAGGAACCAGTGCATGTGTTTGTAGAAAAATATACTGTTGAAGAGTTGAAAACCATTAGGATCTGATTATACAGATCTGATTCTAATGATCTGATTATACAGATCTGATTCTAATGATCTGATTATACAGATCTGATTCTAATGATCTGATTATATTGATCTGATTATGATGTGATCATATTGATCTGATTCTAAGGATCTGATTATATTGATCTGATCATATTGATCTGATTCTAAGGATCTGATTATATTGATCTGATTCTAGTGATCTGATTATATTGAGCTGATTCAAATGTTCTGATTATATTGATCTGATTCTAGTGATCTGATTATATTGAGCTGATTCAAATGTTCTGATTATATTGATCTGATTCAAATGACCTGATCATATTGATCTGATTCTAGTGATCTGATTATATTGAGCTGATTCAAATGTTCTGATTATGTTGATCTAATTCAAATGTTCTGATTATATTGATCTAATTATGATGATCTGATTCTAATGATCTGATTATATTGATGTGATCATAATGACCTGATTATATTGATCTGATTATATTGATCTGATTATGATGTGATCATATTGATCTGATTCTAAGGATCTGATTATATTGATCTGATCATATTGATCTGATTCTAAGGATCTGATTATATTGATCTGATTCTAGTGATCTGATTATATTGATCTGATTCAAATGTTCTGATTATATTGATCTGATTCTAATGATCTGATTATATTGAGCTGATTCAAATGTTCTGATTATATTGATCTGATTCAAATGACCTGATCATATTGATCTGATTCTAGTGATCTGATTATATTGAGCTGATTCAAATGTTCTGATTATGTTGATCTAATTCAAATGTTCTGATTATATTGATCTAATTATGATGATCTGATTCTAATGATCTGATTATATTGATGTGATCATAATGACCTGATTATATTGATCTGATTACACTGATCTGATTCTAATGATCTGATTATATTGATGTGATCATATTGATCTGATTCTAATGATCTGATTATATTGATCTGATTATGATGTGATCATATTGATCTGATGCTAATGATCTGATTATATTAATCTGATTATATTTACCTGATTCAAATGTTCTGATTATACTGATCTGATTATATTAACCTCTTCCCCTTGAACTGCCTCCTTACTGTGGTGGGGGAGTTTGAGTGCCCGAATGATCCTAGGAGCTCTGTTGTCGGGGGCTTTATGCCCCTGGTAGGGTCTCCCAAGGCAAACAGGTCCTGGGTGACCGGCCAGACTAAGAGCAGTTCAGAAGCCATGATGGAAAGCAAAACAACAAGGACCGTGATGTCGCCCGGTACGGCGCAGCCGGGGCCCCACCCTGGAGCCAGGCCCGGGGTTGGGGCTCGAAAGCGAGCGCCTGGTGGCCGGGCCTTTGCCCATGGGGCCCGGCCGGGCACAGCCCGAAAGACCAACGTGGGCCTGTCCTTCGGTGGACCCACCACCCACCGAGGGAACCGTAAGGGCTGGATGCATTGTGGATTGGGTGGCAGTCAACGGCAGGGGGCTCGACGACCCGATCCCCAGACGCAGAGTCTAGCTCTTGGGACATGGAATGTCACTTCGCTGGGGGGGAAGGAGCCAGAGCTTGTGAGGGAGATTGAGAGATACCGTCTAGATATAGTCGGGCTCACCTCCACACATAGCCTGGGCTATGGAATCCAACCCCTCGAGAGGGGCTGGACTTTCCACTTCTCTGGTGTTGCCCGCGGTGAGAGGCGGCAGGGTGGTGTGGGCTTGCTCATAGCCCCTCAGCTCAGCCGCCATGCGTTGGAGTTCACCCCGGTTGAACGAGAGGGTCGTGTCCCTGCGCCTTCGGGTCGGGGACAGGTGCCTCACTGTTGTCTGGGCCTACGGGCCGAACAGCAGTGCAGAGTACCCGGCCTTCTTGGAGTCCCTGGGAGGGGTGCTGGATGGTGCTCTGACTGGGGACTCCATTGTTCTCCTGGGTGACTTCAACGCTCACGTGGGCAACGACAGTGAGACCTGGAGGGGGGTGATGGGGAGGAACGGCCTCCCTGATCTGAACCCGAGTGGTGTTCTGTTATTGGACTTCTGTGCTAGTCACAGTTTGTCCAGAACAAACACCATGTTCCAACACAAGGATGTCCATAAGTGCACTTGGCACCAGGACACCCTAGGCCGGAGGTCGATGATCGACTTTGTTGTCGTATCATCAGATCTCTGACCGCGTATTTTGGACACTCGGGTGAGGAGAGGGGCAGAGCTGTCAACCGATCACCACCTGGTGGTGGGTTGGATCCGCTGGTGAAGGAGGAAACTGGACCGACTCGGCAGGCCCAAATGTGTTGTGAGGGTCTGTTGGGAACATCTGGCAGAGCTCGATGTCAGTGCGGTCTTCAACTCCCACTTCCAGGAGAGCTTCTCCCAGATCCCGGGGGAGGCTGGGGACATTGAGTCCAAGTGGACCATGTTCTCCACCTCCATTGTCGAAGCGGCTGCTTGGAGCTGTGGCCGCAGGGACTCCAGTGCCTGTTGTGGCGGCAATCCCCGAACCCGGTGGTGGACCCCGGAAGTAAGGGATGCCGTCAAGCTGAAGAAGGAGTCTGATGGAGCCTTGTTGGCCCGTGGGACTCCAGAGGCAGCTGATGGGTACCGGCAGGCCAAGTGTGCTGAAGCCCAAGCGGTTGTGGAGGCAAAAACTCGGGTCTGGGTGGAGTTTGGGGAGGCCATGGAGGAGGACTATCGGTCGGCCTCGAGGAAATTCTGGCAAACCGTTCAGCGCCTCAGAAGGGGAAAGCAGTGCACCACCAACACTGTTTACAGTGGAAGTGGGGAGCTGCTGACCTCGACTGGGGATGTTGTCGGACGGTGGAAGGAATACTTCGAGGATCTCCTCAATCCCACTGTCACGTCTTCCATGGAGGAAGCAGAGGCTGAGGTCTCAGAGGTGGACTGGTCCATCACCCAAGCTGAAGTCACCCAGGTGGTTCGCAAGCTCCTCGGTGGCAGGGCGCCGGGGGTGGATGAGATTCGCCCTGAGTACCTTAAGTCTCTGGATGTGCAGGGACTGTCTTGGCTGACACGTCTCTGTAACATGGCGTGGCAGTTGGGGACAGTACCTCTGGATTGGCAGACTGGGGTGGTGGTTCCCCTTTTTAAGAAGGGGGACCGGAGGATGCGCTCCAACTATAGGGGGATCACACTCCTCAGCCTCCCGGGGAAAGTCTATTCCAGGTACTGGAGAGGAGGATCCGACCGATAGTCGAACCTCGGATTCAGGAGGAACAATGTGGTTTTTGTCCTGGTCGCGGAACCCTGGACCAGCTCTATACCCTCCATAGGGTGCTCGAGGGTTCATGGGAGTTCGCCCAACCGGTCCACATGTGTTTTGTGGATTTGGAGAAGGCATTCGACCGTGTCCCTCATGGTATCCTGTGGGGATCTGTCTGTTATATTAGATGTCTGTCTGTCTGTTATATTAGATGTCTGTCTGTTATATTAGATGTCTGTCTGTCTGTCTGTTATATTAGATGTCTGTCTGTCTGTTATATTAGATGTCTGTCTGTTATATTAGATGTCTGTCTGTCTGTCTGTTATATTAGATGTCTGTCTGTCTGTTATATTAGATGTCTGTCTGTCTGTCTGTCTGTTATATTAGATGTCTGTCTGTCTGTTATATTAGATGTCTGTCTGTCTGTCTGTTATATTAGATGTCTGTCTGTCTGTCTGTCTGTTATATTAGATGTCTGTCTGTCTGTCTGTTATATTAGATGTCTGTCTGTCTGTCTGTTATAATAGATGTCTGTCTGTCTGTCTGTTATATTAGATGTCTGTCTGTCTGTTATATTAGATGTCTGTCTGTCTGTCTGTCTGTTATATTAGATGTCTGTCTGTCTGTCTGTTATAATAGATGTCTGTCTGTCTGTCTGTTATATTAGATGTCTGTCTGTCTGTCTGTCTGTTATATTAGATGTCTGTCTGTCTGTTATATTAGATGTCTGTCTGTCTGTCTGTTATATTAGATGTCTGTCTGTCTGTCTGTTATAATAGATGTCTGTCTGTCTGTTATATTAGATGTCTGTCTGTCTGTCTGTCTGTTATATTAGATGTCTGTCTGTCTGTCTGTCTGTCTGTTATATTAGATGTCTGTCTGTCTGTCTGTTATAATAGATGTCTGTCTGTCTGTCTGTTATAATAGATGTCTGTCTGTCTGTTATATTAGATGTCTGTCTGTCTGTCTGTCTGTTATATTAGATGTCTGTCTGTTATATTAGATGTCTGTCCGTCTGTTATATTAGATGTCTGTCTGTCTGTCTGTCTGTCTGTCAGAGTTGACATCTTCAAACTCAGATCTGTTTGGTTGCTCTAAAACTCCCTGTGGTGGATCCTCCTGTCCTGGTTCTACTGGACCCACTTCAGGACCATCAGAGTTCTGGTACCTTTGAAGTACTTGACAGTTGTGGTACCTTTGCAGTACCTGCTAGTGTTCTGGTACCTTTGGAGTACTTGACAGTTGTGGTACCTTTGCAGTACCTGCTGGTGTTCTGGTACCTTTGAAGTACTTGACAGTTGTGGTACCTTTGCAGTACCTGCTGGTGTTCTGGTACCTTTGAAGTACTTGACAGTTTTGACCCTCAGTTCCAGCGTGGCGTCTTCGTCACACACGAAGGTGGTTGTTGGATGCTGTTGGAACGCTGACACCGTCCACATGTGGTTGACCCCCTCCTCTATGGCCCTGGACAGAGCCAAGGCTTTGTGGGCCCCGGTGATCAGGATCAGAACCTGGAACCAGAACAGAACCAGAACCACAGACCAGGTCACAACACAGAACAGAACCAGAACCACAAAGTGGGTCAGAACACAGAACAGAACCAGAACCAGAACCACAGAACGGGTCAGAACACAGAACAGAACAAAAACCAGAACCACAGAACGGGTCAGCATGGACAAAGTAGAGGGGACCAGGTTTAGGGTTTGGGCCACATGGGCACCTGGACACCTGGTTTAGAACTGGGGGGTGGGATCCATTCCCCTCCTGCTCTCTACTGCCTTGGTTTGGGTGTTCCAGTCTGACCTGGGTCCATGTGGTCCTTTTAAACAGACCCTGGATGGATGGCCCTCCTAACCCTAACCCTGGGTCCTCTTAAACACACAGTGGATGGATGGTACCTCCTTGGCGTCCATGACGGTGCCC
The DNA here is from genome assembly GCF_902148855.1 of Sphaeramia orbicularis. Taxonomy (NCBI): domain Eukaryota; kingdom Metazoa; phylum Chordata; class Actinopteri; order Kurtiformes; family Apogonidae; genus Sphaeramia; species Sphaeramia orbicularis. Next base: position 224,098 of record NW_021941486.1, on the reverse strand, counting down.
ACCCCCACAGTCAGGGCCATGGTTGGAACCTTGGACAGGTCTGACCTGGGTCCTAACCCTAACCCTGGATCCTCTTAAACACACAGTGGATGGATGGTACCTCCTTGGCGTCCATGACGGTGCCCACCCCCACAGTCAGGGCCATGGTTGGAACCTTGGACAGGTCGTTGTCAAAGAAGCGGGCGTTGGCCATGATGGTGTCTTTAGCCAGAGTTTTAACCCTGGTCCTGGAAACCAGACTGGAACCAGGCTCATTAAAGGCAATGTGTCCGTCAGGTCCGATACCTGCACACACACCAAAACAAACAAAAAAACAAAAAAACAAACAAACAAACAAACAGATCAAAACAAGACAAACAAAAGACAATGACAGAAAACAGAAGCAAAACCAACAAGAAAAGCATTCAGAGAGCGCAGACCTCCACCAACACAGACCTGCCTCCTGTGTGTGTGTGTGTGTCTGTGTGTGTGTGTGTGTTAGCAACATAACTCCAAAAGTTATGAACAGATTTTCATGAAATTTTCAGTAAATGTTGATACTGGCACAAGGAAGAAACAATTACATTTTTGTGGTGATCTGGCCTAGCCCCCCACCCCCCAGATGACCACCATTTAATTAATCATTTCTTCCTTGTGAATAAACAGAAGGAAACCCAGACCTCCTAAACACAGCTGGATTCCTCCTGGATCTACTGTTCAGACCTCCTTCAAACAGCTGGATTCCTCCTGGATCTACTGTTCAGACCTCCTAAACACAGCTGGATTCCTCCTGGATCTACTGTTCTTACCTCCTTCAAACAGCTGGATTCCTCCTGGATCTACTGTTCAGACCTCCTTCAAACAGCTGGATTCCTCCTGGATCTACTGTTCAGACCTCCTTCAAACAGCTGGATTCCTCCTGGATCTACTGTTCAGACCTCCTTCAAACAGCTGGATTCCTCCTGGATCTACTGTTCTTACCTCCTAAACACAGCTGGATTCCTCCTGGATCTACTGTTCAGACCTCCTTCAAACAGCTGGATTCCTCCTGGATCTACTGTTCAGACCTCCTTCAAACAGCTGGATTCCTCCTGGATCTACTGTTCTTACCTCCTAAACACAGCTGGATTCCTCCTGGATCTACTGTTCAGACCTCCTAAACACAGCTGGATTCCTCATGGATCTACTGTTCAGACCTCCTAAACACAGCTGGATTCCTCCTGGATCTACTGTTCAGACCTCCTTCAAACAGCTGGATTCCTCCTGGATCTACTGTTCAGACCTCCTTCAAACAGCTGGATTCCTCCTGGATCTACTGTTCAGACCTCCTAAACACAGCTGGATTCCTCCTGGATCTACTGTTCAGACCTCGTAAACACAGCTGGATTCCTCCTGGATCTACTGTTCAGACCTCCTAAACACAGCTGGATTCCTCCTGGATCTACTGTTCAGACCTCCTTCAAACAGCTGGATTCCTCCTGGATCTACTGTTCAGACCTCCTTCAAACAGCTGGATTCCTCTTGGATCTACTGTTCAGACCTCCTTCAAACAGCTGGATTCCTCCTGGATCTACTGTTCAAACCTCCTTCAAACACCTGGATTCCTCCTGGATCTACTGTTCAGACCTCCTAAACACAGCTGGATTCCTCCTGGATCTACTGTTCTTACCTCCTTCAAACAGCTGGATTCCTCGTGGATCTACTGTTCATACCTCCTTCAAACAGCTGGATTCCTCCTGGATCTACTGTTCAGACCTCCTTCAAACAGCCGGATTCCTCATGGATCTACTGTTCTTACCTCCTTCAAACAGCCGGATTCCTCATGGATCTACTGTTCAAACCTCCTTCAAACAGTTGGATTCCTCCTGGATCTACTGTTCAGACCTCCTACAAACAGCTGGATTCCTCCTGGATCTACTGTTCTTACCTCCTTCAAACAGCCGGATTCCTCATGGATCTACTGTTCAAACCTCCTTCAAACAGTTGGATTCCTCCTGGATCTACTGTTCAGACCTCCTACAAACAGCTGGATTCCTCCTGGATCTACTGTTCTTACCTCCTACAAACAGCTGGATTCCTCCTGGATCTACTGTTCTTACCTCCTACAAACAGATGGATTCCTCCTGGATCTACTGTTCAGACCTCCTTCAAACAGCTGGATTCCTCCTGGATCTACTGTTCTTACCTCCTACAAACAGCTGGATTCCTCCTGGATCTACTGTTCTTACCTTCTACAAACAGCTGGATTCCTCCTGGATCTACTGTTCAGACCTCCTTCAAACAGCTGGATTCCTCCTGGATCTACTGTTCTTACCTCCTACAAACAGCTGGATTCCTCCTGGATCTACTGTTCAGACCTCCTTCAAACAGCTGGATTCCTCGTGGATCTACTGTTCTTACCTCCTACAAACAGCTGGATTCCTCCTGCCTCCTGGATCTTCTCTTCGTACTTCTGACACTCCTCCTCCAGGTCGTCTGCGTTTCCGTCCAGGATGTGAGCGTTGGCCGGATTGATGTCGATGTGTTTGAAGAAGTTGTTCCACATGTAGGAGTGGTAGCTCTGGGGGTGACTGCGAGGAAGACCTGCACAACACAAAACACTGTCAGCCAAACAGGTACCAGTACCAGGCATCAGGAACTGGTACCAGTACCACAACCAACGCTGTATGCCAAACTGGGACCAGTACCACGCATCAGTTAGTACCAGTACCACACATCAGTTAGTACCAGGACCAGTCATCAGTTAGTACCAGTACCAGTCATCAGTGGACTGAACTCACCCACATACTCGTCCATGTTGAAGGTCTTCACGTACTTGAATGACAGATCTCCACTTCTATGGTACTGGATTAACTTCTGGTAACAGCCGTACGGGGTACTGCCTAGGACACAACACAGGGTCTGGGTTACAGTTAGGCTAACAGAGTGCTGTTACTATAGTACCAGTCTGCTGTTACTATAGTACCAGTCTGCTGTGGCTATAGTACCAGTCTGCTGTTACTATAGTACCAGTCTGCTGTGGCTATAGTACCAGTCTGCTGTTACTATAGTACCAGTCTGCTGTGGGTATAGCACCAGTCTGCTGTTACGATAGTACCAGTCTGCTGTTACTATAGTACCAGTCTGCTGTTACTATAGTACCAGTCTGCTGTGGCTATAGTACCAGTCTGCTGTTACTATAGTACCAGTCTGCCGTGGCTATAGTACCAGTCTGCCGTGGCTATAGTACCAGTCTGCCGTTGCTATAGTACCAGTTTGCCGTGGCTATAGTACCAGTCTGCCGTTACTATAGTACCAGTCTGCTGTTACTATAGTACCAGTCTGCTGTTGCCATAGTACCAGTCTGCTGTTGCCATAGTACCAGTCTCCACTCACCTGTGGGCAGTCCCAGGGTAAAGTATCTGTCCTCAGACGGGTTGAACTGGATGATTCTGTTGCAGATGTACTTTGCTGCCCATTCACTGGACTGGGCATAGTCGTCCAGAATGACCAGCCTCATGCTACAGAGTTAAAGGACACCAGTGTTAGACAGAGTTAAAGAACACCAGTGTTAGACAGAGTGAAAGGACACCAGTGTTAGACAGAGTGAAAGGACACCAGTGTTAGACAGAGTGAAAGGACACCAGTGTTAGACAGAGTTAAAGGACACCAGTGTTAGACAGAGTGAAAGGACACCAGTGTTAGACAGAGTTAAAGGACACCAGTGTTAGACAGAGTGAAAGGACACCAGTGTTAGACAGAGTTAAAGGACACCAGTGTTAGACAGAGTGAAAGGACACCAGTGTTAGACAGAGTTAAAGGACACCAGTGTTATTTTATAACAGAATGACCAGCCTCATCCTACAGGTGGAGGAACAAAGTGAGGGGCGGGGCAGTTGTCAGTCAGGGGTGGGGCAGTTGTCAGTCAGGGGCGGGGCAGTTGTCAGTCAGAGGCGGGGCAGTTGTCAGTCAGGGGCGGGGCAGTTGTCAGTCAGGGGCGGGGCAGTTGTCAGTCAGGGGCGGGGCAGTTGTCAGTCAGGGGTGGGGCAGTTGTCAGTCAGGGGCGGGGCAGTTGTCAGTCAGGGAATTCCAGGTCTGTAAGTGCAGGATGTGATTGGTCAAACAGGTCATGTACTTTAGGTTCATTTAAATGTAATCAGAGTAAACCAGTAATCCCAGATACTCTACAGACAGGATCAGTACACAGCTGCTTTAACACAGTCTGTGTTTGGGAATCCAGTTTTGGACAACAACCATTTGCACATGTATTGTGTTTTTTCACCCATGAGGCTAAAGGAAACTTTCAATGTGTTTATTCCAAACACAGTTCTTCTGTTAAATGAACCCATGCATGTTAGACCTTCTGGAACATCTGTTCATAAATGACCTATGTGACCAAACCTGCAGAACACACTGGATGTGCATTTATCTGCTGTTCACATTCAGCCTGTTCTTTAGTTCTGCTTTGTTCTGGACACTGGGAAACATTCTGAAACATTCTGACACATTCTGACACATTATAATACACATGTGAACAGGAGATGTGGAACAGAAGCACTTTATGGAAGACACTACTGCCCTGGTCACACTGCAGAAGAGTAAAGGGTTGGGGTTACAGAGTTAAGGGTTACAGGGTTTGGGTTAGAGGGTTAAGGGTTAGGGTTAGAGAGTTAAGGGTTAGGGTAACAGGGTTAAGGGTTAGGGTTAGAGGGTTAAGGGTTAGGGTTAAGGGTTAGGGTTAGAGGGTTAGGCTTAGAGGGTTACGGGTTAAGATTAGAGGGTTAAGGGTGAGGGTTAGAGGGTTAGAGGGTTAGGTTTTAGGGTTAAGGGTTAGAGGGTTAAGGGTTAGGGTTAGAGGGTTAAGGGTTAGGGTTAGAGGGTTAGGCTTAGAGGGTTAGAGGGTTACGGGTTAAGGTTAGAGGGTTAAGGGTGAGGGTTAGAGGGTTAGGTTTTAGGGTTAAGGGTTAGAGGGTTAAGGGTTAGAGGGTTAAGGGTTTGGGCTCATTTCATCAGCTGTCATCTGTTTTGTGTCTAAGCCTAACCCTCTAACCCTTAACCCTCTAACCCTTAAACCTAACCCTCTAACCCTTAACCCTCTAACCCTTAACCCTTAAACCTAACCCTCTAACCCTTAACCCTAAAACCTAACCCTCTAACCCTTAACCCTAAAACCTAACCCTCTAACCCTTAACCCTAAAACCTAACCCTCTAACCCTCTAACCCTTAACCCTAAAACCTAACCCTCTAACCCTTAACCCTAAAACCTAACCCTCTAACCCTTAACCCTAAAACCTAACCCTCTAACCCTCTAACCCTTAACCCTTAACCCTAAAACCTAACCCTCTAACCCTTAACCCTCTAACCCTTAACCCTAAAACCTAACCCTCTAACCCTAACCCTCTAACCCTTAACCCTAAAACCTAACCCTCTAACCCTTAAACCTAAAACCTAACCCTCTAACCCTTAAACCTAAAACCTAACCCTCTAACCCTTAACCCTCTAACCAGGGCCAGATTAACACTTCATTGTACCCTGGGCAACAATATTCAAGGGCCCCATCATCACAACCCCAGGATCCCTATAATCTGGCAAAATACAGAATAAATTCCAGGAATATATGTAAACATACCCCATACTCCAATATCTAACTATTATCAATTGCATTTTGATGTACAAATGTGTAAATGCTCGTAGAACTATAAGTGCACCACTATAGCCTCTTGTCAAGGCCACTCACTTGCATATGATGATATGAAAACAAAACACATCATCATCATCAGTATAATCTAAAATTGATCCACTACATTAGAAAGAGAGGGAAGTGTCGTCCATTTTCACAAAAAATAAATAAGAAACCATTTCCAAAGTATCCAGTATTTATTTAAGAACACTTTTTGCCAACACAAATGTATTGAATCGTCAGAAAAAGCCCACAGACAAAACACAAACATAATCTGATAGAATCAGATATGATTTTTAAACAGAAATCCCCTTGTCACCTCAGAATTCAACAAGAGAGTTAAAGTAAGTGCAATGTAAACATCTGGAAATCTGCTTTCTCTCAACAATAAACATATCTCAACATTTTCATGGAGCCACCACAAGGAAAAAAATAAATATAATGCAGTATAATCTGCTAAAATAAACATTTGGTCCCAGTTTAACTTTTAAACAGAAAACACATCACAATTCAAGGCATGTCAAGGCAAGGGTTAAACATTTTAATACTAAATACTACATATACTAAATACTATAAACCAGTGGCGGCAGCTCGTCTTTTAGACAGGGGAAGCTCACTGTCGGCTTACATAAAAAAAAAAAAAAAATAAAAAATAAAAGTAAAAAAAAAAAAAAAAAAAAAAAAAAAAAGAATTAAGAAAATGCTCAGTGACCTTATCGTACCAAGTAGGCGTCTTTTTCAGGGACTGGACCAGTGTCCTCTCAGTATCCATCAGACCAAGGCTGCTTAGACTGCCTTGGCCCAGTGCATTGTGGGTGTCAGACTTCAGCCTTTTTAAACTACAGACGCTCCTTTCACTCCGACCTAGCCGACAGTTTGACTGATTTAACTATCTACAAAACCAGATTAAACTCAAACAAGAAATGACTAAATTATGGAACTGAAACAAGAAAACGCTGAAACTATGTTAAATTGAAACAAGGAAGTACAATGAGTGTGTTTTATTTACAGTGCAAAAAATGAACGAGTAATTTCGTAGTGGTTTCTCTCTTGATTTCCCAGCAGAATGCGCGATGTTATTAAACTGAACTGTGTCAGTGAAGGAGTAGATCTGAAAACAGCTGTCAATCAAACGGGATTCAGCCTTTCGACCGATCCTCCAATCAGCACGTGGGATTCTGGCGTCCAGCCCGTCCGAGCTCCGCCCACAGCTCCATTCACCCGCAGAGACACCCGGCGTCCGGGGGCGGGACAACATCGTGGCATTTATCCAAATACCGTCCAGTTTTAAGGCAATGAAAAAAACTGTTCCACTCAGTCCCACTGAAGCCCACAGACGGACACAGTCTGTGGACAAATGCACTGAGCAGAGATGGAGGAGAAAACACAGACACGGGAATGGAGGAGAAGTGAACAACAGCCAGTCTGTTGGTTTGTGATAAAGCTGATTCTGAACGAACTCATCTTTGAGATGAACGTGTTCTAACACATTTGTAGTCAATAAAATGTCAACACAACCGAACATATTTAACCATTTAATTTTCATAATTTTAGGGGAATCCGGGCTTCCACTGCAGTCTGAGAGAAGTCGCCACTGATAAAAACATCTGGAAAACCGTCAATTTCTCTCAAAGAAATATTTATCTGACCAATACAAAACTTCCCACTTAGCTGCTTCTCCATGTTTGCAATGTTTTGATTCGCGTATGTCGCGTAGTTCTTGACGCCTCACATCCCGCTCAGTGCACGCACGTTGATTTGCGTCACCGCTGATTCGCTTTTTGGACTGACCAATGAGGAGAGGGTCTGAGCTCACGGTCACAGACAGCAGGAGCAGGGTTTGTGTGCAGTGCAATGGCTTCGGGCAGCGGACAGTTTCATTTATAAGCAAAAGATAACCAGATATTTTCGTTATGCCCGAGCTACCCAGGGCCCTTCAGAGGTCGCGGGCCCCTGGGCAATTGCCCAGTTGCCCATATGGTTAATCCGGTCTTGCCTCTAACCCTTAACCCTGTAACCCTTAACCCAGCCCTCATACCTGCATGGACAGTCCAAATGGACAGTGTGACGTTCAGGGACATAAAGGCCGGCGGACCACAGACAACAGTAGAGCCTTTCAGCCAATCAGAACACAGAGGGGCGGAACCTTTTCTCACCTTCTACTGCTGTTCCGTCACTTCCGCTCTCTCCTGTTTCGTTCTCCTTTTTTTCAGTTTGTTAATGTTTCTGTCCTCCTCGCCTTCGGGTTCTGGTTCCGCAGCTCCTTCGTTCAGATTAATGACACTTTAAATCTTTTCCTCAGTCCTCGGTAAATTAGCAAGAAAAGCGAAAAAGCAGCAAAGTTTGAGCACTTTAGGCAAACTGACCAAACTGAGATTAAACTAATGAGTTCAATAATCAGTTCAATAATCAGTTCAGCAGTTCTGTCCACACAGTATTCAGCAGCTGGATGTTTTCACCTGTTAAACTGGGTTTGTTGTCACAATAGTAGAGTTGAAAACACTCAGGTCAGCTGATGCACGGAGTCTGAGCTGTCACGTGACCCAGTGCCTGTCACGTGATTAATAGTACAGTCAGTACGGAAGTCTGTGTGGGCCAAAAAGGACCCGGATATGAGGCGCGAGGGTTTAATAAAGAGTCTGACATTAAAAACAAATAAATAAAAATAAAGAGTCTAACATAAAATAAAAAATGAAGAGTCTGAACCAAACCAAATGAAATAAACAAATAAATAGTCTGACCTAAAAATGAAGAAAAGTAAAAAAAATAGTCTGATTATATATATATATATATATATATATATATATATATATAAATAGATAATAGTCTGACATAAAAAACAATAACATAAAAAATAAAGAGTCTGAACTAAACCAAATGAAATAAAAAGTCTGAAATAAAACAAAAATAATCTGACGAAATGAAATAAAAAAAATTGAGTCTGACAAAAAAATTGAATAAAAAAAAAAAGTCTGACACCAGTGAAACAGTAAATTAAACCCATTACTTACTGATCTTCACATTGAATTCAATGGATTATTGAAGAATATTGATGAAAACTGGTTTTCATGTTGAATTTAGAGACTTGATCAACATCACAGGAGTTGAAATGATGAAATGACTAAATATTCACTGTATGAAGGACAGATTTGAACCTATATTTATGAAATCCTGACTGATGATGTGTGATGGTTTTACTGGGCTCCGGTCACACCTGTCAAACTTAAAGGGGTCCGTCTGGTACATGAGGTCCCTCCTTGGTCCTGGTCCCTCCTCGGTCCATGTTCATGGTCTGAATCCCGTCAGTCCCTCTGGTGTGTGGATGTGGGGTTCAGGTTCGATGAAGGGAAGGGCCGTTGGACTACACATGTACTTTACTCCAAGGTTGTCAAACATGCATTCCCCCCCCCCCCCAAAAGGTTCCAGTCTGACCCCTGGGATGGATTTACACAGTGTATAAATTCCACAGTCCAGGCTGTGGAACTCATTTTAGTGTGGATTCCACATCCAGACCAATCTGATCTACAGTCCAATAACAGCAGAAGAACCCACACAACAGAAGGACTGCAGATTTACTACTGGGTTCGATGGACAAAATAATGTCTGTAAATAATGACAACTACAAATGTTTGTCTCTGTTTTAGTCCAAAAAATCACATTAAATTGTGAAACTCTTTCCATTTCCAAACTCTCCTGTACCAATAAAATGTGACTAACCTGAACAAATGTGCCCAACCTGAAATGTCTGTATTAAATTCAGTCCAGTTTGAACTCTTTTCTTCCTGTTCCTCAGTGTTTAGTGTCTTTGGAGATCTGATCCAGAATGCACATGGACTAATGAGAAGTGGAGGAAGAAGACTGAGAAAATTACACTGATTTATCTGAAGAAATGTCAGTTTTTTTCAGGTTATTCACATCTTTTTTTGTTTGGATAGTTTATTAAAGTTAGTATTTTTGTAATTTAATGTTTTTTTTCACTCAAACACAGACATAAATTGTCAGTTGTCATTATTTCTGGTTTCTTCTGTTCTTATTTGACTGGTTGGGTCCACTGCAGATCAGATCAGACTGAATGTGGAACCTGAAAGAACAGCAGTTTAGAACCCTGGTGTACACCATCAGAGTGGGAATGAATGAGGAATGGATCAATAATGTAAAGTACTTTAGAAATCCAATCCATTATTATGAACATTATTATTATTATAAAAAACACTAACTAAAAAACCCAAACACAAACACTCCTTCCATTGTTAGTTTTGTGCCAGAGCTTTGAACACTAAATGAAACCAGTCAATCTGAATTAAAACACAGTAAAGCCTCAGTTCTTGTACACAGTTTATTGATTCACATCCTCCTTGTGTGGGAACATGTACGACCTATTTTAAATGTGTTGAAGAAAACAGAGTCACTTTAGAGGGAACACAGGGTCCAGAGGTAGAGCAGGAACAGGGTCCTGGTGGGTCCACTTGGGTCTAGGTGGGTCCGCTTGTCCCTGCACACAGGAGGATGGATCCACCAGGACACCCAGACCGCTGAAGACCACCTCAGTCCTTCTTCTTGTAGTCCTCCAAGTGGGCCAGGATCCACCCAGATGGACCCAGGATGGCCAGGGAGAACAGGCCCAGACCCACACCGGTCTCCTGGACAACAGGACCACAGCAAAAAGAAGAGATTTAAAAAAAAATAATAAAGAAAATAAATAAAAAACAGTCAACGGATGCCCCGCCCACCAGGAGGCAGAGACACTCTGCAGTATCCATGTCCATCACACAACACTCATTTTATAAAAGACTGAATATGGAAGTGTTTGTGTATAAAAGACTGAACTAATGTGTGAATATGGAAGTGTTTGTGTATAAAAGACCGAACTAATGTGTGAATATGGAAGTGTTTGTGTATAAAAGACCGAACTAATGTGTGAATATGGAAGTGTTTGTGTACAAAAGACCGAACTAATGTGTGAATATGGAAGTGTTTGTGTATAAAAGACCCAACTAATGTGTGAATATGGAAGTGTTTGTGTACAAAAGACCGAACTAATGTGTGAATATGGAAGTGTTTGTGCATAAAAGACCAAACTAATGTGTGAATATGGAAGTGTTTGTGTACAAAGACCGAACTAATGTGTGAATATGGAAGTGTTTGTGCATAAAAGACCGAACTAATGTGTGAATATGGAAGTGTTTGTGTACAAAAGACCGAACTAATGTGTGAATATGGAAGTGTTTGTGCATAAAAGACCGAACTAATGTGTGAATATGGAAGTGTTTGTGTACAAAAGACCGAACTAATGTGTGAATATGGAAGTGTTTGTGTATAAAAGACCGAACTAATGTGTGAATATGGAAGTGTTTGTGTATAAAAGACCGAACTAATGTGTGAATATGGAAGTGTTTGTGTACAAAAGACCGAACTAATGTGTGAATATGGAAGTGTTTGTGCATAAAAGACCGAACTAATGTGTGAATATGGAAGTGTTTGTGTACAAAAGACCGAACTAATGTGTGAATATGGAAGTGTTTGTGTATAAAAGACCGAACTAATGTGTGAATATGGAAGTGTTTGTGTACAAAAGACCGAACTAATGTGTGAATATGGAAGTGTTTGTGCATAAAAGACCGAACTAATGTGTGAATATGGAAGTGTTTGTGTACAAAAGACCGAACTAATGTGTGAATATGGAAGTGTTTGTGCATAAAAGACCGAACTAATGTGTGAATATGGAAGTGTTTGTGTACAAAAGACCGAACTAATGTGTGAATATGGAAGTGTTTGTGTATAAAAGACCCAACTAATGTGTGAATATGGAAGTGTTTGTGTACAAAAGACCCAACTAATGTGTGAATATGGAAGTGTTTGTGTATAAAAGACCCAACTAATGTGTGAATATGGAAGTGTTTGTGTATAAAAGACCCAACTAATGTGTGAATATGGAAGTGTTTGTGTATAAAAGACCCAACTAATGTGTGAATATGGAAGTGTTTGTGCATAAAAGACCCAACTAATGTGTGAATATGGAAGTGTTTGTGCATAAAAGACCCAACTAATGTGTGAATATGGAAGTGTTTGTGCATAAAAGACCGAACTAATGTGTGAACATGGAAGTGTTTGTGTATAAAAGACCGAACTAATGTGTGAATATGGAAGTGTTTGTGTATAAAAGACCGAACTAATGTGTGAATATGGAAGTGTTTGTGCATAAAAGACCGAACTAATGTGTGAATATGGAAGTGTTTGTGTATAAAAGACCGAAGTAATGTGTGAATATGGAAGTGTCTGTGCATAAAAGACCGAAGTAATGTGTGAATATGGAAGTGTTTGTGTATAAAAGACCGAACTAATGCGTGAATATGGAAGTGTTTGTGTATAAAAGACCGAACTAATGCGTGAATATGGAAGTGTTTGTGTATAAAAGACCGAACTAATGCGTGAATATGGAAGTGTTTGTGTATAAAAGACTGAACTAATGTGTGAGTATGGAAGTGTTTGTGTATAAAAGACCGAACTAATGTGTGAATATGGAAGTGTTTGTGTATAAAAGACTGAACTAATGTGTGAATATGGAAATGTTTGTGTATAAAAGACTAAACTAATGTGTGTGAATGTGTCCAGTTTATTCCAGACCTGCTGCTTCAGCAGATGTTTGCTGGATAGTCTTTGGTTTCTACAAACATTTAACAGAAAGCTGGGATATTTTACAACTGGTTATTTCAGTATTATTATGATTTCATCTGGTCATTTTCCATGCAGTGTTAAAGTTTGTAAATAAGAGTCAAAATGAAAGCAGGAAGTCAGTTTTATCTTAACAATCAATCTTTGAAAACAATACAATTTTCTCAGTTTTTTTGCTGAAAATGTCATTTTTACCTGAAAATTAACAATATTCACGTTCATACCTGATGAATGAATGAAGACTGAATATAGTCACAATAGTTTTATGTTTAAAAGTTGCAGTTGTGTTCTTTTTTGCTAAATTCAGTGTTCACAGACTCCTAACACAACAGTTTGAGTGGGCCTTCAAACATTAGTGATAGGACCATAAAGTAGGGCTGCACCAGTCCTGGTCCACGGTTCGGTACAGACCTCGGTTCTGGGGCCACAGTGTCGGTTTGGTGTCAGTATGTGTTTAGAGCATAAACACAACAGAACAATGGAGGACATCAATTATAAGAATGTTGGACAAAAAAATATAAAAAAGAAAAGAAAACCCACAGTATATGGAAAAACAGATGACTGTTTAGACCAGTTCTGTCAAACTCATGTTAGTTCAGTTCCACATTCAGCCCAGTTTGATCTGAAGTGGACCAGACCAGTACAACAATAACAGTGAAAAAAGTACATTATAATGTTTACATCTAAAAACATTTCCATAAAAATCTGAAAAACATGAACAACTTGAAATGTCTGAAGAAAAACAAGTGTATTTTTAACAATATTCTGCATCAGTTTATCAGTTTATCATTTACACATGTGCATTACAACTGACATTACAAATCCACAAAACATTTAGTAACAGGCAGAATATTGGTAAAATTGCATTTAGTTGTCTTAAGACATTTCAGGTTGTTCATATTTGTTCTGGTTATTCACCTTTATTTGTAAAAGGATAGTTTGTTAATGTAAACATTTTCATGTAATTTGACTTTTTTACATTAAAACAAAGATAAAATCTGCTGTTGTCCTTATTTATAGGTTATTATGATACTATTTTACTGGTCTGATCCAACTGAGATCTAACTGTTCTGTATATGGAACCTGAATTAAAATGATTTTGACACCACTGATTGTTAATATCTTCATTGTAAGTTTTGCATTTCACTAATTCATCCTACTGGCTGGATTTGGCCCCGGACCGCATATTTGACACCTGTGGTTTAGATGAACATGAAGACATTTCCACCTAAACATGTGCTTGAAATGACAGTAGTGACTGTGGCTCAAGCATCCTCCCACATGAAATCTGTGTGGATGGAACCACTGATGTGGAACGTACTGGTATTATTTAAGTTAGAACCACATCAATTCATATGTGATCACTTCAAATTCCATATTATACACTAACAATTTTCTAGATGGATATTGACATTGGAACTATTTATTTATATGTTCAATCTTCAAACTAAAATATATTCAGTCACAGTCAACTAAATCACAGAGAAGACTGAAAAAAACAACAAATACAAACATGTCATGACTCTGAATCAACTGAAAGGCATATGAGGCAAATAAAAATAAATAAATAAAAATATGAGGCAAACAAAAAATAAATAAAAATATGAGGCAAACAACGAACAGACCAGTGACCATGAAAGCCCTTCAGTAAAGGCCAGAGAAAACACTAACTCCAACACCAAACCAACTTTCACTGTGCACTGATTTAAACCATTTGAACTAAATACACATTTAGTTCGCTGACTTTAGATTTAAACCATTTTAACTAAATACACATTTAGTTCACTGACTGTTCAGACAGCACTTTGACCTCAGCGGCCAAGGACAGCTAGCTGGAGCTAGCTAACAGCCGTACATAGCTAACAGCCGTACATAGCTAACAGCCGTAGATTTATAATTTTACTTTATTTAGGCTAACAGCCGTAAATAGCTAACAGCCGTAGATTTTTATTTAATTTTATTTAGGCTAACAGCAGTAGATAGCTAACGGCAGTAGATAGCTAGCGGCAGTAGATAGCTAGCGGCAGTAGATAGCTAACAGACGTTGATGATTAGTATTTATTTTATTTAGGCTAATAGCAGTAAATAGCTAACTTCCGTAGATAGCTAACAGCCGCAGTTAGCTCAGAGCCGTACATAGCAAATAGCCGTAGATTATTAATATTCATTTTTATTTTATTTTATTTTACTTAGGCCAACAGCCGTAGCTAGCTAACTTCCGTACATAGCTAACAGCCGTACATAGCTAACAGCCGTACATAGCTAACAGCAGTACATAGCTAACAGCCGTAACTAGCTAACAGCCGTAGACAGCTAACAGTTAGCGCCACACGCTGTAACCGAGTACACCGGTGACTTACCACCGCACCGATGACCTCTTTGGCTGGTTTGCTGGAGAGGTTGGCCCTCTGTGTGTGTCCCCGCAGAACATGAGCTGCTCGGCTGGTGATGGTCCTCAAAAACCCAGACATGTTGGTTTGACTCGGTTCTGTCAGAGTTCTCCTCTACTGAGCTGAAGATGATGAAGCATCAAACAGGAAGTGAACGAATGCAGAGGTCACGAGTCTTCTTCTTCTTTTTCTTCTTCTTTTTCTTTGGTTTGATTGCAGCCGGCACTCAGCTTAATATGTGCATTACCGCCACCTACCGGACTGGAGTATGGTACAGCGTAGGGAAAAAAAAAAGAAAAAAAAAAAACGAAAAAAAAAAAAAAAAAAAAAAAAAAAAAAAAAAAATATATATATATATATATATATATATATATATATATATATATATATATATATATATATATATATATCAGCCCCCCCCCCCCCATCCACCACCAAATTTCAATCATTTGTTCCTTGTGCCAGGGTTAGAGTCAGGGTTAGTGGTTCTGTTAGGTCAGGGTCAGGGTTAGTGGTTCTGTTGGGTCAGGGTTAGGGTTAGTGGTTCTGTTGGGTTAGGGTTAGGGTTAGTGGTTCTGCTGGGTCAGGGTCAGGGTTAGGGTTAGTGGTTCTGTTGGGTCAGGGTTAGTGGTTCTGTTGGGTCAGGGTTAGGGTTAGTGGTTCTGTTGGGTCAGGGTTAGGGTTAGTGGTTCTGTTGGGTCAGGGTCAGGGTTAGGGTTAGTGGTTCTGTTGGGTCAGGGTCAGGGTTAATGGTTCTGTTGGGTCAGGGTCAGGGTTAGTGGTTCTGTTGGGCTGAAACTGAACTCACTCAAACCTACATTTGGAGCGCTCACAGTTCACATCCATCCAAAGCTCTTACAACTAGTTTTATCATTGGAATCTGGTCTGTGTGGGATCACTGTCCCCTGAGGATTTACCCAAAACACCAGCATATGTTTGACCCTCCTAAGTCTTTCTTTCCTTTTACTCCTCCTCCTCCTCCTTCATAAGGCTGATCCTTGGACCTCCTCTTTCTCCTCCTCCTCCATAAGGCAGATCCTTGGACTCCCCCCCCCCCTCCAGTGTTTTTCAGACTTGTGTCATGGCAGGTTCTAGTTCTGACTCCAGCTCTAGTAAAACCTCCTGTTGATCCTTGGACCTCCTCTGTCTCCTCCTCTTTCTCCTCCTCCTCCTTTATAAGGCTGATCTTTGGACCTCCTCTGTCTCCTCCTCCTCCCTCCTTCATAAGGCTAACCCTTGGACCCCCCCTCAGTCTGTATAGTCCAGTGTTTCTCAGACTTCAGTTATGGCAGGTTCTGGTTCTGGTTCTGACTCCAGTAAATCCAGCTGTTGTGTTCGTCCTAAATACCTCATCCTCATCTCATTGACTGTAGTTGTGGTCATCGTCTGTTTGGGGGTGGGTCTGGGGGTGAGTCTGTCCAGGACCCCCACACCCCCTCCTCCTCCCCCTCTGGACAGAGGTCCATGCCAGCCTTCAGATGACCGGAGCGGGGACTGGAAGGACTTCCGTCTGCCCGCCTACGTTTGGCCAGTCCACTACGACCTGCACCTGGAGCCGGACTTGGACCGGGACACCTACGGGGGTACGGTGGAGGTCCACCTGGAGCTGGGCCGGCCCACCAGGCACCTGTGGATGCACATCAGGGACACTTATGTCAGCGCTAAACCCAGGCTGAAGAAGAAGCTGAAGGACCAACAGGAAGTGGAGCTGGACGTCAAAGGATGCTTTGAATACAGACCCAACGAGTACGTGGTGGTGGAGGCGGAGCTTCAGCTGGACGCCACCGCACCTGGAGAGGTCTACGTCCTGAGTCTGGACTTCCAGGGCTGGTTGAACGGATCTGTGGTGGGCTTCTACAGGGTCATCTACACCGAACAGGGACAGACCAAGTAAGACTGGCACTCAGATAAATATAAATATAAATATAAATATAATAAAGTAAGGCCTTCCGCTCAGTCTAACAGTATACATATATAAATAAATATAATAAAGTAATGAAGCAGTGACAAAGAACATAACATAAAGTATAAATATATAAATAAATATACACATGATATAAATATAATATACATATACATGTAATGTAAATATATAATATAAATGAGGAAAATAAAGAGATGACGCAGATGAACCAGTCTGAATGTGGTGGTACCAACCTTTAATCAGTGGTTAGGGTTAGGAACAGTATTTAAGGGGATTCTGAAAATGAGCAGGTACTCTAATGATGCCTTCAGGTACTCTAATGATGCCTTCAGGTGCTGTGGGGAACATGATCCTTACCATGTGTGAATTTCAAACGACCAGTGTGTTGTGTTCAAATGCTTTTGTTGTCGTAGTAAACAGCATCATATCATGACTCACATAAATACACACATGACTTTAAAGTGACCTGTCTAACACCTGAATGGACCTGTCTAACACCTGAATGGACCTGTCTAATACCTGAATGGACCTGTCTAACACCTGAATGGACCTGTCTAATACCTGACACGCTGATGGTCAGGATTAGGGCTAACCCAAACCCTAACCTGCTCTTTGGTCCTATCTCTAACCCTAACCCTAACCCTACCCCTAACCCTAACCATCCCACCTGATCTGACCATGACCTTCCTCCAGCATCCACCATCCAGTCGGACACAACTGGACCAGGGGTTCATTTCTGGGTTCAATAGTGACCTCAGCTGTTTGTTCGTCCTTCAGTGCAAATAGTGAGCGAACGATGGGTCGGCGAACGCAGAGGCTTAACGAACACAAAATCTGTTCATGCACTCATTGCATTCGCTAAACCATCGTTCGCTCACTATTTATATCAGCCCTTTAGCAACGAACTTGGTGAGCGCACACTTTTAATGAACTAGCCCAGAAACGGGATAGTGCATTTTGCGTTGTGTTAGGGTTAACAAACTAACGCACAAATGCATTTTGCATTGTGTTAGTTGTTAATGAACAAAGAGCGAGCCCAGAAACGGGATAGTGCAAAATGCGTTAAATAGATGCATTTTGCGTTGGGCTGAACGATTTGACGAACTAGTGCAGAAACAAGCCCCAGTTGTGCAGGACCGGTGGTTCAGGATCCCCAAACCCAGGGGGGGACAGACTGGGTCCATCCTTCATAGAGGACTGGTGTCTGTCTGATGTCCAAAGGGTGGACATGTTCAGGACTGACCGAAGGCTCTAATGGACATTTACGTGTGTTTTTGTCTAATGGTCATTTACGTGTGTTTTTGTCTAATGGTCATTTACGTGTGTTTTTGTGTTTTTGTCTAATGGTCATTTACGTGTGTGTGTTTTTGTCTAATGGACATTTACGTGTGTGTGTTTTTGTCTAAATGGGTTGAATGTGTGAACATGAAAAACAGAACTGATCTGATTTGATCAAATGGATTCAATAGAACAAAGAGTGGAACACTGAAGGTGTCCCTGGTGTCCTAGTTTCACAGCTCTAACACGTCCTAACCCTAACCCGTCCTTTCTGTTTGTCTCTTCTCTCATCAGGAAAATCGCTGCCACAGATCATGAACCCACAGATGCTCGGAAGTCCTTCCCCTGCTTCGACGAACCAAATAAAAAGGCAACATACAAGATATCCATCACACATGATGCAGAGTACGAAGCTCTGTCCAACATGCCCCGAGAGGTAGGGCCGGGTTAGGGTTAGGACCGGGTTAGGGTTAGGACCAGGTTAGGACCGGGCTAGGGTCAGGGTTAGGACCAGGTTAGGGTTAGGACCGGGTTAGGGTTAGGACCAGGTTAGGGTTAGGGTTAGGACTGGGTTAGGGTTAGAGGTAGGACTGAAGAGCAGGGTTGGGGTTAGGGTTAACCCTAACCCTACCAGTGTAAACAGGAAACAGTATAAACAGTATAAACAGTTCCTACAGACTTGATGAAGTGGATTTCCATGGTTTTCCAAACTACTGATCCATTTCTTTCATTTCCTCATTCTGTGGAAACTGAACAGATCATTTTTATTCCAGTGAAATTACAAAGATGTGTCAACACTGTGAACCCTAAAGACAGGTGGACCTGGTCTAGGATCCACCTGTCTTTATTTTTTGTGGTCCTCTTGTGTCCAGGGTGGACCTGGTCTTGGGTCCACTGGTCTAGATGAACCTTTCATCTTTTGTGGTCCTCTTTTTTCAGGGCGGACCTGGTCTTTATCTTTTGTGGTCCTCTTTTCCAGGGCGGACCTGGTCTTTATCTTATGTGGTCCTCTTTTCCAGGGCGGACCTGGTCTTTATCTTTTGTGGTCCTCTTTCCAGGGTGGACCTGGTCTTTATCTTTTGTGGTCCTCTTTTTTTAGGGTGGACCTGGTCTTTATCTTATGTGGTCCTCTTTTCCAGGGTGGACCTGGTCTTTATCTTTTGTGGTCCTCTTTTCCAGGGTGGACCTGGTCTTTATCTTATGTGGTCCTCTTTTCCAGGGTGGACCTGGTCTTTATCTTTTGTGGTCCTCTTTTTTTAGGGTGGACCTGGTCTTTATCTTATGTGGTCCTCTTTTCCAGGGTGCCCCCCAGCTCCTTCCCAGTGGTTCAGTGAAGACCTCCTTTGAACGGTCGGTGTCCATGAGCACATATCTGGTCTGCTTCGCTGTTCATCAGTTCACCTACGAGGAGAGAACGTCTGCCAGTGGAATTCCAGTGAGTTGATCTCATGTACACTCACAGTCACTGAAAACTTTCAGACCATATTTTTTGACATAATTTTTATTTCAAACCCTAAACTGGAATTTTTTCACATGAATCATTTGTTTCAGATATTGGCACAGAAACACAAATCTAAAGTTTACAGAAGAATTTCAAAACAAAAAAACTTAACAGCAGAAAATGTCACCAGACAAACACATAGTCCCAACAGTAGCGGTCCTGGTCCTGGATCTTGGTCCTGGTCCTGGACTTTGTGGTCTATGTTCTCCAGAGCCTGTGTTGTTGTGGCGTTCAACCAGGTTTGGGACCAGCCCATACATAGTCCTGGACTCAAAGCGTCCTCCTCCATACCCAGGTCTAACAGTAGTGGTCCTGGTCCTGGTCCTGGTCCTGGTCCCATACATAGTCCTGGACTCAAAGCGTCCTCCTCCATACCCTGGTCCAACAGTAGCGGTCCTGGTCCTGGTCCCATACATAGTCCTGGACTCAAAGCATCCTCCTCCATACCCTGGTCCAACAGTAGCAGTCCTGGTCCTGGTCCCATACATAGTCCTGGACTCAAAGCGTCCTCCATACCCACGTCCAACCCACAGATGTTCAGGTGACAGGCGTGGCATGATGCTGTTGACTGGACTAACACTGGTGTCCTTATTCCCTCTGCCAAGGCAGATCAGTGGGCCCCCGTGGCCCCCCGTGGCCCCCCTACCCCCAATCACCAAAATGTAATCATTTGCTCCTTGTGCCAGTATCAACATTTACTGAAATTTTCATCCAGATCTGGAGCACTGATTTGCCTTGGCCGAGGTCTGCGCTCTCCGAGTGCTTCTAGTTTGGGCCTTTATATAGGCCTTTTTTGGGCCTTTATAAAGGCCTTTTTTGGGCCTTAATATAGGCCTTTTTGGGCCTTTATAAAGGCCTTTTTTAGGCCTTTATAAAGGCCTTTTTTGGGCCTTTATATAGGCCTTTTTTGGGCCTTTATAAAGGCGTTTTTGGGCCTTTATATAGGCCTTTTTTAGGCCTTTATAAAGGCCTTTTTTGGGCCTTTATATAGGCCTTTTTCGGCCTTTATAAAGGCCTTTTTTGGGCCTTTATATAGGCCTTTTTTGGGACTTTATATAGGCCTTTATAAAGGCCTTTTTTGGGCCGTTATATAGGCCTTTTTTGGGCCTTTATAAAGGCCTTTTTTGGGCCTTTATAAAGGCCTTCCGAACCAGTCCTCAGATTGTGCACAGACCCACTGAGTATTACTCATATGCATTTGTTCCACTTTTCCAAACAGACAAACATGTGAATGAACTGTGACAACATGAACACTGATGATGATCTGAACGAGCAGAACTAAGACGACAAGAAATGAACTGTGAAGAATGACAACCAACGACAAGTAGAAATATACAGACATTTATACAAGTAGAAATATACAGACATTTATACAAGTAGAAATATACAGACATTTATACAAGTACAAATGTACAGACATTTATACAAGTAGAAATATACAGACATTTATACAAGTACAAATATACAGACATTTAGATCTCAGAGTCTCTACTGACTGTCCGTCTGTATCAGGTTTCCTGTTTTGTTGCTGCTGACAGAAGTGGTTTCATGGTTTGAATTCTTCTTTCTCTTGTTTAGTTCCCACTAATCCTCCAGATGTTGTGTGTTGTGTGTTTTGTGCGTGTTGTGTGTTGTGTGTTTTGTTTCCAGTTGAGGATCTACGCCCAGCCCAGTCAAATACACACTGCAGAGTATGCAGCTAAAACCACCAAGATCATCTTCGATTACTTTGAGGAATATTTCAACATGAGCTACAGCATCTCTAAATTGGGTAAAGTTATCCTGAACTGCTCTGACTGAAGTATCTGAGTACAGATGAGTAATAGATTACATTTGGTGTTAAAGTGGGTAAAGTTATTCTGAACTGCTCTGACAGAAGTATCTGAGTACAGATGAGTAATAGATTACATTTGGTTTTAAACTGGGTAAAGTTATTCTGAACTGCTCTGACAGAAGTATCTGAGTACAGATGAGTAATAGATTACATCTACTGTTAAACTGGGTAAAGTTATTCTGAACTGCTCTGACTGAAGCATCTGAGGTACAGATGAGTAATAGATTACATCTGGTGTTAAACTGGTAGGATGAACACCAACTGGAGTCCATTTCATTTCATTCATGAATCCTTACAGTGTGGTTTCATTTTCCTAGGACTGGAATTTGACAGAACTAGAATATTTCAGATTTCAGGACAGTGGTGCAGTGGGTTAGGGTTAGGGTTAAGTAAGTATGTAGGTAAATTTTATTTATAGAGCACTTTTCACAGACAGAGTCACAAAGTGCTTCATCAAATCAAATCAAAATCAAATCAAGTTTACAGAAACCCAACACAATCCTCCAGGAGCAAACACTGGTGACTGGTGACAGTGGAAGGAAACAGTACCTTTAACAGCAGAAACCTGGAGCAGAGCCAGACTGAGGAGGATGGACGAGTGACAGGACCAGCTGGGGTTAGAGAGAGAGGAAAGGAGGAGAAAAGAGAGAGCGATAGAGATATGGAGAGACAAGGGGAGAGGGGGGAGGTAAGGGGAGACACATGGAGTACATGTAACACTGTAAAGTAGCAACTTTACACTGTGAAAAACATACAACGGTGCAAGTAGAATACAATTAGAATGCCTGTAAAACCCAACAAAGAAACCATTAAGACAGTTTAAATATGATGAACACATAAAGTGTAATCAGTCTGTGGTGGTCCTGGGTCAGGTGGGAAACTAAAAAGCCTGTTTGAACAGGAGGGTTTGGAGGTGCTTTTTAAAACTCTGTACAGAGTCCATGGACCGTAAGTGTAGAGGCAGCTCATTCCACAGACGTGGTGCCACAGCTTTAAAGGACCTGTCAGCCTGTGTGCTGAAACAAGTGTGTGGAACCATCAGCAGGTGTGTGGAACCATCAGTAGGTGTGTGGAACCATCAGCAGGTGTGTGGAACCATCAGCAGGTGTGTGGAACCATCAGTAGGTGTGTGGAACCATCAGCAGGTGTGTGGAACCATCAGCAGGTGTGTGGAACCATCAGCAGGTGTGTGGAACCTTCAGCAGGTGTGTGGAACCATCAGCAGGTGTGTGGAGCCATCAGCAGGTGTGTGGAACCATCAGCAGGTGTGTGAAACCATCAGCAGGTGTGTGGAACCATCAGTAGGTGTGTGGAACCATCAGCAGGTGTGTGGAACCATCAGCAGGTGTGTGGAACCATCAGCAGGTGTGTGGAACCATCAGCAGGTGTGTGGAACCATCAGTAGGTGCTGTTCTGAAGACCTCAGGCTACAAGTCCAGCTGTAGGGCTGAATCAGGGCAGTCATGTATGCAGGGGCCTGGCCATGTAGAGCCCAGAAAGTTAGAACCAGAAGTTTGAAATGAAAACGATCTAAAAAAAGAGCCAGTGGAGTGATTTAAGAATGGGAGTGATGTGGGCTCTCCGGTTTGTGCGGGTCAGAAGGATTCAGCAGAGTTCTGGAAAAACTGTAGACTGGCCAGCTCCTTCTGTTTAAACACATGAACAGGCTGTTCAGTAGTCTGTTTAAACACATGAACAGGCTGTTCAGTAGTCTGTTTAAACAGGTGAACAGGCTGTTAAGTAGTCTGTTTAAACAGGTGAACAGACTGTTCAGTAGTCTGTTTAAACACATGAACAGGCTGTTCAGTAGTCTGTTTAAACAGGTGAACAGACTGTTCAGTAGTCTGTTTAAACACATGAACAGGCTGTTCAGTAGTCTGTTTAAACACATGAACAGGCTGTTCAGTAGTCTGTTTAAACAGGTGAACAGACTGTTCAGTAGTCTGTTTAAACACATGAACAGGCTGTTCAGTAGTCTGTTTAAACAGGTGAACAGACTGTTCAGTAGTCTGTTTAAACACATGAACAGGCTGTTCAGTAGTCTGTTTAAACACATGAACAGGCTGTTCAGTAGTCTGTTTAAACACATGAACAGGCTGTTCAGTAGTCTGTTTAAACAGATGAACGGGCCGTTCAGTAGTCTGTTTAAACGGGTGAACGGGCCGTTCAGTAGTCTGTTTAAACGGGTGAACGGGCCGTTCAGTAGTCTGTTTAAACGGGTGAACAGGCCGTTCAGTAGTCTGTTTAAACAGGTGAACAGGCTGTTCAGTAGTCTGTTTAAACGGGCCGTTCAGTAGTCTGTTTAAACGGGTGAACGGGCTGTTCAGTAGTCTGTTTAAACGGGCCGTTCAGTAGTCTGTTTAAACGGGTGAACAGGCTGTTCAGTAGTCTGTTTAAACGGGTGAACGGGCCGTTCAGTAGTCTGTTTAAACGGGTGAACGGGCCGTTCAGTAGTCTGTTTAAACGGGTGAACAGACTGTTCAGTAGTCTGTTTAAACGGGCCGTTCAGTAGTCTGTTTAAACGGGTGAACAAACTGTTCAGTAGTCTGTTTAAACGGGTGAACGGGCCGTTCAGTAGTCGGTTTAAATGGGTGAACAGGCCGTTCAGTAGTCTGTTTAAACGGGTGAACGGGCCGTTCAGTAGTCTGTTTAAACGGGTGAACAGACTGTTCAGTAGTCTGTTTAAAAGGGTGAACGGGCCGTTCAGTAGTCTGTTTAAACGGGCCGTTCAGTAGTCTGTTTAAACGGGTGAACGGGCTGTTCAGTAGTCTGTTTAAACGGGCCGTTCAGTAGTCTGTTTAAACGGGTGAACGGGCCGTTCAGTAGTCTGTTTAAACGGGCCGTTCAGTAGTCTGTTTAAACGGGTGAACGGGCCGTTCAGTAGTCTGTTTAAACGGGTGAACGGGCCGTTCAGTAGTCTGTTTAAACAGGCCGTTCAGTAGTCTGTTTAAACGGGTGAACGGGCCGTTCAGTAGTCTGTTTAAACAGGTGAACGGGCCGTTCAGTAGTCTGTTTAAACGGGTGGACGGGCCGTTCAGTAGTCTGTTTAAACGGGTGAACGGGCCGTTCAGTAGTCTGTTTAAACGGGTGAACGGGCCGTTCAGTAGTCTGTTTAAACAGGTGGACAGGCTGTTCAGTAGTCTGTTTAAACAGGTGAACAGACTGTTCAGTAGTCTGTTACAGAAGACACAAAATTGTGAACGATCATCTCAAGCTCATTGATGGACACCATAGACCTGAGTTTGGAGATGTTGTGGAGTTTGAAGAAACAGTTTTTCACCAGGTGTTTGGAGTAGTATTCTAAAGACATGGCCTGGTCAAAGATGAGACCCAGATTCCTCAGTTTGGTCTTTACCGAAGAGCTTAGGGTTAGGGTTAGGGTTGGTCTGGTTTCTATCTCTACCTCTAAGACAGGTCTGTGTGGGTTCATTCAGGTCTGGAGTTGGTCCCCAAGCAATTTCAAGCAGCTTCTTATTTGTCAGGTTGTTCATGCTGATTACCTCCAGGAGGGATTGGGATCACTTTGCTTTGTGTGTTTGTTTGTGTGTTTGTTTGTTTGTTAGCAAGATAAATCAGAAAGTTATGGACAGATTTTCACGAAATTTTCAGTAAATATTGATATGACACAAGGAAGAAATGATTACATTTTGGTGGTGACTGGGGGGGGGGGGACGACAGATCTGTCTTGGCGGAGGTCTGCGCTCTCTGAATGCTTTTCTTGTTGCTAATATAAAACTAGGCATCATCATGTTGTTTTCTGGGGGCAATAAAATGAATGAACCTTTGGTCATGCAATAAAAATACCACAGATCTGTCATTCAGTGAACACGACTATAACCAGTGTTCAGAACTCAACCTCCTCCCCCACCCACCACCACCATGAACAGTGTATATGTGTGGATCCACTCTTTCTGTTTAAATCCAACAGTTTCCAGGTTGTTCCATACAGCAGAAACAGTTGAATCTGGTCCCAGTCGTGTGTCTGTCCAATTAGATTCAATTCACATCAATATTAGTTGAGTTCTAATTTTAAATGTGTGGGAAATGGGATTTTCAATGTTCAGTGTAAATGTCCACAGAGTCCGCATTCCTCAGTGGATGTGGACAATTTAGTTCCACATACAAGAGATTGTTCTAAGCTACAGGTGGATCCAACTGGAGGAGAATCGGAGTCGTTTGGAATTTTAGATGAATTTTGGAAAATTGTAGATGTTGTGACCTTGCTGTGACCTTGAACTTTGTCCTACTGGGACCAAAATGGAATGGGTTGGTCCCAGGGCCTAGGCCTATCTGTGGGGAAGATTTGGGAAAGATGGGTGGAAGAGTTTTACACTAAAGATGAGAACAAACAAACAAACAAACAAAAAAACAAACAAACACACAAAGCAAAGTGATCCCAATCCCTCCTGGTGGAGGTAAATATGCGACAGACTGGACCAGGAGGATTCAGCACAGAAGAAGAATCAGAAAAGGCTGATGTTCACGACACGCTGCATCAACACAGAAGTGGAGAAGGTTGACAGGTAGGGCAACGGTGTACAGGCAACAGGGACGACCACAGAAAACAGGGATGACCACAGGCAAAAGGGACGACTACAGGCAACAGGGACAACCACAGGCAACAGGGACGACCACAGGCAACAGGGACGAGCACAGCCCTGAGAATGCTGTCAAACAAGGCAACGATTGTTCTGAGTCTGGAGTGGATCCAACAGAACCAGTGCAGACTCCTTCTGTCAAACACCTGGGGCCTTATGTATAAAGACTTGCGTGGATTTCATACTGAAACCTGGCGTACGCCCAAATCCAGAAAAGTCCGAACGCACAAAAAAATCCAGATGTATAAAACTGAGCGTACGCCTGAATCCACGTACACTTCCTTTATTCATCCCAATCAGCTGGAATTGAGCGCATATGTTGGAGTACCTGACTCCTCCCTCTCCACACCCACATTTAAATATGCAAATTAGTATAAACGGGGTCTGCAGGTGGGATTCCCTCTGGGACTCCCCTGTCTGCAGGATCAGATGATGACGTCAAGGTGGACGCGAAGCGGAGGATGAAACAGGCGGAAGAAGAAAAGAGACGAACTGAGACTGAGCAGAAAGTGGACGATACTGTGGGTGACACTGGTCTGACAGGGCTGATGCAGATCACCCCCAGGTAAATGTGTATTTAGTATTTGTGTAACTTACACATTAGTTTATTCTACAGGTCATACACAGTCTGATCACAGCCAAACAAGATAAAAGTTCATGTGTAATCATGTCAGGAAATCAAAGAGGAAATCCTACACTTTGACTCCTGTTGAATCACTCCAATTATTATTTTCCAACAGTGAGACAGCAGACGCTCAGACCCAGGACCATCCTCCTGTCACAGAGGCTTCTGTTGACTCCAGTGTTAGCCGGTCCTCCGGTCCGCCACAGCCCACTGCTGATGTCCATCTGACCGGTGTCCAGAACACCAACACGGGTCTGTGCTGACCCAAGTCACATTAGGACATCGAGTGGACAATCGGTGGAGTCAATGAGCAACTGGACCGACTCATAAATGTTCTGACAGACATGAACAGTACATGAAATGCATTTATCAACCAGTGAATTTTGGGTCCTTATCCCTTTATATGGTTGTTGCTGAATGTCCTCCTGGGCAGGATTGGCATTGATGGGTTCAGGGTTGGTTCTGGTTCTGGTTCTGGTGGTGGATGTGCTGCTCTGACAGTAGGATGACGTGTCGGTGTGTTCATTGTTCATCTGTGTATCTCTGATGTGCACATCAATCGGAGAAATGACCATTTTCACATTATTAACAGTTCCTCAGTGTTTCCTCTGTGTCTCCAAAGGTTCCAAACACTAGAAATGTGCGTACTCCAGCTATGGACTTGGCGTGAAGGAGCGCACATTTCCACGGTCATTTCACTCTTTATACATCTGAACATGAGCGTGGAAAAGGGCATACGCCAGGTTTTTGTGTGTACGCACGCTTTATACATGAGGCCCCTGGACTGAGCAGCAGAAGAAGAAAAACAAAATAAGGAACAAACTGGTCATAAATGTACAAAAATAAGCAGCAAAATCAATAAAAATGAACAGTAAATGAGATAAAAAGAATAAAAACTGATCAAAATTGGCAAGAAAATGAATAAAAAGTGTAAATAAGTATCACAGCGATCCAGGATGTCGGTAATCAAACACAGTTCTCATAGTTAGAAGTTAAAGGGTAAGACTAACCCTGGGAAGTCTGACGGTGGTTTGTGGTCCTAGTGGTACTGGTTCCATCCCTACAGGTGTTTGTGATCACATCCAGGTCCAGGTCCTGCTCAGGTCCCAGATGAGTTGTGTTTTTGTATCTTTACTTCCTGTTTGTGGTTTGCTGGTGTCTGTCAGATGCAGTCTGAGTGTCTGTTGGGTTCATTGTGTTTGTCGTTGTATTCCAGACATGATCGCCATCCCAGACTTTGGAACCGGTGCCATGGAGAACTGGGGCCTGATCACTTACAGGGAGACCAACCTGCTGTACGACCAGCTCCAGTCCTCCTCCTACAACAAGCAGAGAGTGGCCAGTGTCATCGCCCACGAGCTGGTCCACCAGGTACCCCTTGAACAAGTCTGGTCCACCAGGTAGCCCTTACACAAGTCTGGTCCACCAGGTACCCCTTCCACATCTGAACCCATGAGCTGGTCCACCAGGTACCCCTTCCACTAGTCTGGTCCACCAGGTACCCCTTCCACTAGTTTGCACCCCTGTAGAATCCATCTGGTCTACAGGGTCAGGGTCACCCCGGACAGGCTGTGGTCTGAGGCGGACCCTGCAGACCTGGGTGAATCCTGTTAGAACTCCACACTGAACCTGAACCCATCAGCAGTCTGATCTTAGCAGTGATTCCAGAACAGTCCGAACTGTGAGTAAAGAACAGACACAAACTGCTGTTAGTGAGGAGGTGTGGTCCACCTGCTGGAGGGAGGAGTCATCATTTCAAAAGCTGTGATTGGCTGATCCTAAAGCTAGAAAAAAATAGACTTTTGGTGATAATGGGTAAAGGATGGACCCTCAAATGGATAAACTGAATCATAGACTCTAATCTAATGAAGACTGTGGAATTGTAAATAATATTTCACATAAAAGAAAAGATCTGTTCAGTGAACAGTAAGATATATTTTAAAATGATCGACAACATCTGTGAAAAAACTCAGGCCCACTGGCACAGTATCCACACACTGAGACTTTTATTTATTTGTTCAGATTATTTGGCATGTTGGTAATTTTTGCAACTTACACTTTCAACATTTCACCTCAGTTTGGTTTTAACCAGGGTAGAGCTTTCATCGGTGTCTGTGATTACTGAGCATCCTCAGGAGGTTGAGACCCTAACCCTGACCCTAACCCTGACCCTGACCCTGACCCTAACCCTGACCCTGACCCTTACCCTAACCCTTACCCTGACCCTAACCCTGACCCTGACCCTAACCCTGACCCTAACCCTGACCCTGACCCTAACCCTGACCCTGACCCTAACCCTGACCCTTACCCTGACCCTAACCCTGACCCTAACCCTGACCCTTACCCTTACCCTAACCCTGACCCTGACCCTGACCCTAACCCTGACCCTGACCCTGACCCTGACCTAACCCTGACCCTGACCCTAACCCTAACCCTGACCCTGACCCTAACCCTGACCCTAACCCTTACCCTGACCCTGACCCTGACCCTAACCCTAACCCTGACCCTGACCCTGACCCTGCAGATGGAGGGTTGGGACAGACCCAGGTCATCACTGCTGCATTGGTGCCTTTTCCCTGTTGTCAAATCCCTCAGTGTTGTGATGTCTTTCATTTGGGTGGTGTTCCATTGTGGTGTTGGGTTGGAGAAGTAAGAGCATCTGCAATGAGATCAACCACAAACAGGATTCTGCACCATCCCATCTGTAACCTTTAGTGAATTCACTGTCATCCAGTGTTTGCAGAATCTCCCTCCTACCTCTAACATTTTGTCCTCTGCTTAAGGAACTCCTCTTCCCCTTAAAAGTCCCCTTCCCCTCAAAGTCCTCTTCCCCTTAAAAGTCCTCTTCCCCTTAAAGTCCTCTTCCCCTTAAAAGTCCTCTTCCCCTTAAAGTCCTCTTCCCCTTAAAAGTCCTCTTCCCCTTAAAGTCCTCTTCCTGCTCTGAACAGATCTCACCGTAGGAGTTCTCTTAAGGACTAGGATTCTTTAAGAATAGCTTTTATCTTTACTAGGATCCACTCTGCATTTTTGGGGGAAATTCTAAGAAAACATCAGGATTCTAAGAATTGTCTTAGAATTTGGAAACTAGGAACAACTCTGCACCAAGAATCTGTAGGAATATGAGCCCAGATGGATAATCCATGTATTCACACAGATGGAGGAGCTGCTCTCCTGTTCAGTCTGAATCTGATGGATGAACTAAGGGTCAGGGTCAGGGTTAGGGTCAGGGTCAGGGTTAGGGTCAGGGTTAGGGTCAGGGTCAGGGTCAGGGTGTTGGTTCAGTCCAGGGTCAGGGTCAGGGTTAGGGTTAGGCTGTTGGTTCAGTCCAGGGTCAGGGTCAGGGTTAGGGTCAGGGTGTTGGTTCAGTCCAGGGTCAGGGTTAGGGTTAGGCTGTTGGTTCAGTCCAGGGTCAGGGTCAGGGTTAGGGTCAGGGTGTTGGTTCAGTCCAGGGTCAGGGTCAGGGTCAGGGTGTTGGTTCAGTCCAGGGTCAGGGTTAGGGTTAGGCTGTTGGTTCAGACTGATGCCTGCGTTGACATGTGTTAGTTGAATGTGACTCCGCCCACAGACAGGTCCCAGTTCACAGGTCAGGTTCAGGTGGTTTAGATGGTTCAGGTAGTTCAGGTGGTCCAAGTGGTTTAGGTGGTCCAGGTGGTTCAGGTGGTCCAGGTGGTCCAGGTGTGCCCCTGTAGTTGCAGTGTTTCTGATGTGCAGACAGTTCCTTCTCAGATCTGAGCAGGTTTATGAGCAGATAACAGACCTGTAGGCAGTGTGTCAGCTTTTATGAACTGGTGTACAGATAACAGTCTGTGTGTCAGCTTTTATGAACTGCTGTACAGATAACAGTGAGGGTTCAGACCCAGTCCTGTCTTTGATCCAGTCCTTAGGGTTAGGGTTAGTCCATCCTTAACCTTGAACTGTCAGTGGTTTTACACACCCAGATCAGCTCATTCTCACTAATCATTAATTTCATTCTTTGCTGTGGACAGCTGAACTTCCACACAGTCTAACCCTGGTACATGTCCATGTGTGTCTAACCCTAACCCTGTCTAACCCTAACCCTGGTACATGTCCATGTGTGTCTAACCCTAACCCTGTCTAACCCTAACCCTGTCTAACCCTAACCCTGGTACATGTCCATGTGTGTCTAACCCTAACCCTGTGTAACCCTAACCCTGGTACATGTCCATGTGTGTCTAACCCTAACCCTGTATAACCCTAACCCTGGTACATGTCCATGTGTGTCTAACCCTAACCCTGTCTAACCCTAACCCTGTCTAACCCTAACCCTAACCCTAACCCTAACCCTGTCTAACCCTAACCCTGTCTAACCCTAACCCTGTTCCAGCTCCATTCAAATACACATCACTTCTGCTGTCGTACAGAGGGACATCTGGATCTGCTCCTCCTACCTGCACTGACCCAGGGTTAGGGTTAGGGTCACTCCTTCAGGGTTAGGGTTAGGGTCACTCCATCAGGGTTAGGGTTAGGGTCACTCCATCAGGGTTAGGGTTACGGCCACTCCATCAGGGTTAGGGTTAGGGTCACTCCTTCAGGGTTAGGGTTAGGGTCACTCCATCAGGGTTAGGGTTAGGGTCACTCCTTCAGGGTTAGGGTTAGGGTCACTCCATCAGGGTTAGGGTTAGGGTCACTCCATCAGGGTTAGGGTTAGGGTCACTCCATCAGGGTTAGGGTTAGGGTCACTCCATCAGGGTTAGGGTTAGGGTCACTCCTTCAGGGTTAGGGTTAGGGTCACTCCATCAGGGTTAGGGTTAGGGTCACTCCATCAGGGTAGGGGTCAGTTCCATCCCTACGCACTAGGCTTTCTGAGGCCAGGATACTCTCACAGGTGGTTTCACACTGGTGGAACCACCTGCCAGCCACAACCACAGCAGGGGTGTCCCTCTCAGGGGTGTCCCTCTTAGAGGTGTCCCTCTCAGGGGTGACCGTCTAAGGGGTGACCGTCTCAGGGGTGTCCCTCTTAGGGGTGTCCCTCTCAGGAGTGACCCTCTCAGGGGTGTCCCTCTCAGGGGTAACCCTCTCAGGGGTGTCCCTCTCAGGGGTAACCCTCTCAGGGGTGTCCCTCTCAGGGGTGACTCTCTCAGGGGTGTGCCGCTCAGGGGTGACCCTCTCAGGGGTAACCCTCTTAGGGGTGTCCCTCTCAGGGGTGACCCTCTCAGGGGCTTCCCCTCTCAGGGGTGACCCTCTCAGGGGTAACCCTCTCAGGGGTGACCCTCTCAGGGGCTTCCCCTCTCAGGGGTGTCCCTCTCAGGTCCACCTTCTCTCTTAACCAACCAAAATAAAATTCCGCTCTTTTTTTTTTTTTTTTTTTTTTTTACAAGATAATTATCTCATTAATTTGGAAAAACAGAGCCAAAATTTATTTTTTTTTGTGTGAATTCAATACACTTCTGTGAAATATAAACCTCTGGTTACAAAACAAAATTGTGTGTGTGTGTGTGTGTGTGTGTACATATGTCTGTACATATGTACATATGTATAGGGTTAGAGTTCAGGTTAGAGTTCAGGTTAAAGTTCAGGTTAGAGTTCAGGTTAAAGTTCAGGTTAGAGTTCAGGTTAGAGTTCAGGTTAGAGTTCAGGTTAAAGTTCAGGTTAGAGTTCAGGTTAAAGTTCAGGTTAAAGTTCAGGTTAGAGTTCGGGTTAGAGTTCAGGTTAGAGTTCAGGTTAGAGTTCAGGTTAGAGTTCAGGTTAAAGTTCAGGTTAGAGTTCAGGTTAGAGTTCAGGTTAAAGTTCAGGTTAGAGTTCAGGTTAGAGTTCAGGTTAAAGTTCAGGTTAGAGTTCAGGTTAAAGTTCAGGTTAGACTTCAGGTTAGAGTTCAGGTTAGAGTTCAGGTTAAAGTTCAGGTTAGAGTTCAGGTTAGAATTCAGGTTAAAGTTCAGGTTAGAGTTCAGGTTAGAGTTCAGGTTAGAGTTCAGGTTAAAGTTCAGGTTAGACTTCAGGTTAGAGTTCAGGTTAAAGTTCAGGTTAGAGTTCAGGTTAGAGTTCAGGTTAGCTCGTGGCTAACTCAGTATCATTCTCTTCATTAGACAGATGAGTCAGTGTTGGATGCTGGTGCAGTTTCTTCTTGTGTCTAAAAAGTTGAAGCAGGTGTTGTTTGTCTCCTCCTCTAACCCTAACCCTAACCCAAACCCTAACCCTAACCCAGTGGTTCGGGAACATTGTGACCATGGACTGGTGGGACGACCTGTGGCTGAATGAAGGCTTCGCCAGTTTTTTTGAGTACGTAGGAGTGGAGAGAGCAGAACCAGACTGGAGCATGGTGAGTGTTTAGAACCAGAGAGTAGACAGGTCCAACTGTAGTCTGACAGTAGACAGGTCCAATTAAAGACTGTCAGTAGACAGGTCCAACTGTAGACTGACAGTAGACAGGTCCAACTGCAGACTGACAGTAGACAGGTCCAACTGCAGACTGATAGTAGACAGGTCCAACTATAGTCTGACAGTAGACAGGTCCGACTGCAGACTGACAGTAGACAGGTCCAACTGCAGACTGACAGTAGACAGGTCCGACTGCAGACTGACAGTAGACAGGTCCGACTGCAGACTGACAGTAGACAGGTCCAACTGCAGACTGACAGTAGACAGGTCCAACTGCAGACTGATAGTAGACAGGTCCAACTGAAGACTGACAGTAGACAGGTCCAACTGTAGTCTGACAGTAGACAGGTCCGACTGTAGACTGACAGTAGACAGGTCCGACTGCAGACTGACAGTAGACAGGTCCGACTGCAGACTGACAGTAGACAGGTCCAACTGCAGACTGACAGTAGACAGGTCCAATTAAAGACTGTCAGTAGACAGGTCCAACTGTAGACTGACAGTAGACAGGTCCAACTGCAGACTGACAGTAGACAGGTCCAACTGCAGACTGACAGTAGACAGGTCCGACTGTAGACTGACAGTAAACAGGTCCGACTGCACACTGACAGTAGACAGGTCCGACTGCAGACTGACAGTAGACAGGTCCGACTGCAGACTGACAGTAGACAGGTCCAACTGCAGACTGACAGTAGACAGGTCCAACTGTAGTCTGACAGTAGACAGGTCCGACTGTAGACTGGCAGACTGACAGTAGACAGGTCCAACTGTAGACTGGCAGACTGACAGTAGACAGGTCCAACTGCAGACTGACAGTAGACAGGTCCAATTAAAGACTGTCAGTAGACAGGTCCAACTGTAGTCTGACAGTAGACAGGTCCAACTGCAGACTGACAGTAGACAGGTCCAACTGCAGACTGACAGTAGACAGGTCCAATTAAAGACTGTCAGTAGACAGGTCCAACTGTAGTCTGACAGTAGACAGGTCCAACTGTAGACTGACAGTAGACAGGTCCGACTGCAGACTGACAGTAGACAGGTCCGACTGTAGACTGACAGTAAACAGGTCCGACTGCAGACTGACAGTAGACAGGTCCGACTGCAGACTGACAGTAGACAGGTCCGACTGCAGACTGACAGTAGACAGGTCCAACTGTAGACTGACAGTAGACAGGTCCGACTACAGACTGACAGTAGACAGGTCCAACTGTAGACTGACAGTAGACAGGTCCGACTACAGACTGCAGAATGCTGTAACTGGACTTTTTTTGTCCCTCTCTTGTCCTTTTCTTTTTCTTGTCCTTTTCTTTTTTGTCCTTCTCCGTCCTCTTGTCCTGTCCTCTTCTTTTCTTTTTTTTGTCTTTTTCTCATTTCCAGAGGGACATCATGTTGATCAGTGACGTACTTCCTGTCATGGTGAACGACGCCCTTCTTTCATCTCATCCAATCATTGTGAACGTGTCGACACCTGCAGAGATCACATCTGTGTTTGACGCAATCTCATACAGCAAGGTATTCTGGGTAACCCACCTGATGGGAAGTGTCCGTTTATGTCCTGAACCAGGTGGACTTCCACTGAACCCCTGACCCTTTGGTTCTGTTTCCACAGGGAGCGTCCATCCTCAGGATGTTGGAAGACTGGATGGGCAAAGACCAATTCAAGGAAGGCTGTCGGGTAAGACCCAGTCTGGGGGGGGGGGCGCTGGAAGGACTGGTCCACCTGATCCACTTGATCCATCTGGTCCAACTGATCCACCTGATCCAACTGATCCACCTGGTCCAACTGATCCACCTGATCCACCTGATCCACTTGATCCAACTGATCCACTTGATCAAAATGATCCACCCAATCCAACTGATTCACTTGATCCAACTGATTCAAATGATCCAACTGATCCACTTGATCCACCTGATCCAACTGATCCACCTAATCCAACTAATCCACTTGATCCACCTGATCCAACTGATCCACCTGAGCCAACTAATCCACTCGATCCAACTGATCCACTTGATCCAACTGATCCACCTGATCCAACTGATCCAAACTTGTCTTTTTTCTTCTCAACAGAAATATCTCAAGGACTACTACTTCAAGAACGCCAAAACCTCCAACTTCTGGGCGTCTCTGGCCAACGTATGTTTGAATATTTATTTATTTTGTACACAGTTTGTTGTTTGTTTTGACTTTGGGAACAGTTCCATGTTTGATCCTGTAGACGGTACTTGTCTGCCTGGTGGACGTTCATGTCATGTTCATCTGTAGACAGCAGTCCCAGTTCAGTTCACAGTGCACAGGTCAGCCTGGGATTACAAATGTGTCAGCTGTTCTACTCTGTTCATGGGTCAGACCATGAACCCATTGGGACATATGAACCCACATGAACCCACTGGGACACATGAACCCACATGAACCCACTGGGACACATGAACCCACATGAACCCACTGGGACACTGGTGGAGGACATCTACTGTGGACAGTCCACAGCTGTCAGCCAACAGGACTGGTACTGTTATTACCTCTGACAGGAGGTACTGGGATCACTTTACTTTGTGTGTTTGTGTGTTAGCAGGATAACTCCAAAAGTTATGGACGTATTTTCAGGAAATTTTCAGGAAATGTTGATACTGGCACAGGGAAGAAATGATTACATTTTGGTGGTGATCGGGGGGGGGGGGGGGGGCACTACTTTCTTCAGTCCAGTCCTGTTCCAGTACTGCTCCATGGGTCTGGTACCACAGTGTGTTCTACACTCCTGTTCTGCAGACACAGGGGGTGGAAGGAATTCACAAACGCTGGGACACCTGCAGGAATTGAACCACCAACTTTCCAGACTGGATCAACCTCCATTGCTGCAGAACTGCTTTCAGTTGTTAAGTTGTTTAAGTTGTCTGGTCCTGAGGGTCCAGGTGGTTTATGTGGCGGAGGTTAGTCCGGTCCTGAGGGTCCAGGTGGTTTATGTGGAGGAGGTTAGTCCGGTCCTGAGGGTCCAGGTGGTTTATGTGGAGGAGGTTAGTCCGGTCCTGAGGGTCCAGGTGGTTTATGTGGCGGAGGTTAGTCCGGTCCTGAGGGTCCAGGTGGTTTATGTGGAGGAGGTTAGTCCGGTCCTGAGGGTCCAGGTGGTTTATGTGGAGGAGGTTAGTCCGGTCCTGAGGGTCCAGGTGGTTTATGTGGAGGAGGTTAGTCCGGTCCTGAGGGTCCAGGTGGTTTATGTGGAGGAGGTTAGTCTGGTCCTGAGGGTCCAGGTGGTTTATGTGGAGGAGGTTAGTCCGGTCCTGAGGGTCCAGGTGGTTTCTGTGGACCACAGCTGTAGTATTATTGGGTCAGAGGGACAGACGTAAACAGCACATACGGCACTAGTGGAAATAAGATAACGACAGTTCTGTATGGAACTACGGTTCTATGAATCCCAGATGACCACCAGAGGCGGGGCTTAATAACTGAATGATCATTCTTGTGGGGGCGCAGGTCGACTATTAATGACAACAAAGTCACCTGTGACCTTCGGTGGCTCACGTGAGTCTATATGGTCATGTGACACCGGAACCTCAGTCCCTGAATCTTCTCATGAGAGCATGAGGATTTGGAGGGACCAAGCGTTCTATTTCATCCCTACTGACGGCCAGAGGCGGAGCTTCAAGCACTGGATGATGTATATCAACGAGGTGACGAGCAACCTGCCAAACCCCTGACAACAACTGATAACACAATACCCACCTCAGTGAGAGGTAGAGGGTTTCTGCTGAAGGATGCCTGGGAGCAGAAGGGGTGTGGCTACATTCACCCTGTAGAACAGAGGGGGTGTGGCTACATTCCCCCTGTAGAACAGAGGGGGCGTGGCTACATTCCCCCTGTAGAACCTGGTACTGGTGTTTGCAGTAGAACCAGGAGGCCGGTCTTCATAGAACCTCCACTGGTACTGCATTCATGTCAGCCCATTAGGGTGATCGGCTCCTGGTTGAGTGGTACCTGACCCCAGCAGCAGAGGTGGACCCTGAAGGTGTAGGGTCAGGGTTAGGGTTAGGACCTGACCCTGCAGATGTAGGGTCAGGGTTAGGACCTGACCCTGCAGGTT